>NC_052317.1:45539137-45701946 GCF_016432855.1 Salvelinus namaycush
GACTAGATGGGTTGTTAATATGACTAGATGGGAGTTGTTAAATGACTAGATGGGTTGATGGGTTGTTAATACGACTAGAGGTTAGATGGTTGTTAATATGACTAGATGGGTTGTTAATACGACTAGATGGGTTGTTTAATATGACTAGATGGGTTGTAATATGACTAGATTGGTTAGATGGGTCGTTAATATGACTAGATGGGTTGTTATATGACTAGTGGGTAGAGGGTTGTTAATATGACTAGAGGTTAGATGGGTTGTAATACTGACTAGATGGGTGTGAATATGACTAGATGGTTTTAATATGGACATAAGATGGTGTTGTTAATATGCATAGGGGTTGTTATATGACTAGATAGGTTGGATGGGTTTGTTAATATGACTAGATGGGTGGTAAATGACGAGGGTTGTTAATATAATACTACATGGGTTGTATAGACTAGAGGGTGTTAATATGAATAGATGTTTAGCTGGGGTAATGGATAGAGAGATGGGTATATGACTAGATGGGTGTTAAATGACTAGATGGGTTAGATGGGTTGTCTAAATATGACTAGATGGGTTGTTAATATGACTAGTGGGTTGTTAATATGAATAGAGGGTAGAGTTTAGATGGTTGTTAATTTGACTAGATGGGGTGTTAGTTGTAATATGACTAGATGGGTGGTTTGTTAATATGAATAGATGGGGTTGTTAATATGACTAGATGGGTTTTAATATGACTAGATGGTTAGATGGGTTGTGTTAATATGACTAGATAGATTGGTTAGATGGGTTTGTGTTTGCTAATAGACTAGATGGGTTTTTAATATGACTGATGGGTTAGATGGGTTGTTTAATATGACTAGATGGGTTGTTAAATGACTAGATGGGTTTTTTTTAATATGACAGCTGGTTAGATGGTTGTTATATGACTAGATGGGTGTTTTAATATGACCTAGATGGGTTGTTAATATGACTAGATGGGTTAGATGGGTGCAATATGACTAGATGGTTGTTGTTAATATGACTAGATGGGTTAATGGGTTGTTAGTTAATAGACTAGTATGGGTTGTTGGTTTAATATACTAGAGGGGTTGTTAATATGACTAGATGGGTTTTGTGTGTTAACATATGACACAAGATGTTGGTTTGTTTAATATGCTAGACGGGTTGTTAATATGACTAGATGGGTTGTTTAATAAGACTTACTAGATGGTTGTTATGACGGGTTGTTGTAAAACGACCTAGATGGTTATTTTTGAATATGACTAAGTTGTTAATAGAATAGATGGGTTGTAATATGACTAGAGGGTTGTTAATCTATGATCTAGATGGGTAGCTAGATGGGTGTTTAATATGACTAGATGGGTTGTTAATATGATAGGTGGGTTAGATGGGTTGTATATGAACTAGATGGGTTCAGATGCGTTTGTTAATATGACTAGATGGGTTGTTTAATATGACTAGATGGGTTGTTAATATGACTAGATGGGTTGCGTTTAATTGACTAGATAGGTTGGATGGGTTGTTAATATGACTAGAGGGTTGTTTAATATGACTAGATGGGAGTGTTATATGACTAGATGGGTTTTAATATGAATAGATGGATAGACGGGTTGTTAATATGACTAGAGGGTTGTTTAATAGACTAGATGTGTTGTTAATATGAATAGATGGGTTAGAGATTGCTAATATGACTAGATCGGTTGTTATATGACTAGATGGGATGTTAATATGAACTAGATGGGTTAGATGGGTGTTAATTTGACTAGATGGGTTGCTAATATGACTAGATGGGTTGTTAATATGACTAGATGTGTTGTAATATGACTAATAGTTGTAATATGACTAGAGGGTTTAGATGGGTGTTTAATATGACGATGGGATAGATGGGTTGTAATAGACCGATGAGCGTTTGTTAATGACTAGATGGTGTGGGTTGTTAATATGACTAGATGGGTGTTAATATGACTAGAATGGGTTGTTAATATGAACTAGGAATGGGTTGTGTTAATATGACTAGATAGGTTGGATGGGTTGTTAAATGACTAGATGGGTGTTAAATATGATAGATGGGTTAGTTTAATATGACTAGAGGGTTGTTAATATGATAGATGGGTTGTTAGTTTGACAGATGGGTTTGATATGACTAGATGGGTTGATTAGATGGGTTGACTAGATGGGTTGTTATAGGACTAGATGGGTTAGATGGGTTGTTATATGACCTAGATGGGTTTTGTTAATATGACTAGATGGTTAGATGGGTTGTTGACTATGACTAGATGGTTGTTAATATGACTAGATGGGGTAATATGAACTATAGGTGGGGTTTTTTTAGGGGTTTTGGATGGGTTGTTAATATGAGCTAGAGGGTTTTTAATATGACTAGATGGGTTGTTAATTGACTAGATGGTTAGATGGGTTGATTAATGACTAGTGGGTTGTTAGTATGACTAGATGGGTTGTTAATATGACTAGATGGTTGTTAATATGACTAGAATAGGTTGGATGGTGTCAATATGACTCGATGGGTTGTTAATATGACTAGAGGTGTAGATTGGGTGTAAAATAATAGTATGATAGATGGTTGTTAATATGACTACGATTGTTTGTGTAATATGACTAGATGGGTTGTTTAATATGACTAGATGGGGTGTAATATGACTAGAGGGTTAGGTTGTTAATTATGGAATAGAGGCGTTAGGTAGATGGGTGTTAATATGACCCACTATAATAATATGTTTCAGTAGACCCCACTATAATAATATATGTTTCAGTAGACCCCACTATAATAATATGTTTCAGTAGACCCTACTATAATAATATGTTTCAGTAGACCCTACTATAATAATATATGTTTTCAGTAGACCTACTATAATAATATGTTTCAGTAGACCCACTATAATAATATGTTTCAGTAGACCCCACTATAACAATATGTTTCAGTAGACCCCACTATAATAATATGTTTCAGTAGACCCCAATATAATATTTTCAGTAGACCCCACTATAATAATATGTTTCAGTAGACCCCACTATAATAATATGTTTCAGTAGACCCCACTATAATAATATGTTTCAGTAGACCCCACTATAATAATATGTTTCAGTAGACTCTACTATAATAATATGTTCAGTAGACCCTACTATAATATGTTTCAGTAGACCCCACTATAATAATAGTTTCAGTAGACCCCCTATAATAATATTTTCAGTAGACCCCACTATAATAATATGCTTTCAGTAGACCCCACTATAATAATATGTTTCAGTAGACCTCCTACTATAATAATGATGTTCTTCAGTAGACCCTACTATACATAATATGTTTCAGTAGACCTCCTACTATAATAATATGTTTCAGTAGACCCCCTACTATAATAATATGTCGTCGGCCCCCCCCCTAAATTGTTTCAGTAGATCCCCCACTATAATAATAGTTTCAGTAGACCCACTATCAATAATATGTTTCAGTTAGACCCCACTATAATAATATGTTTCCTAGTAGAACCCCCACTACTAATAATATGTTTCAGTAGACCCCCTATAATAATATGTTACAGTAGGACCCCACTATAATCAATAATGTTTCAGTAGACCCCACTATATAAATATGTTTCAGTAGGACCCCACTATAATAATTGTTTCAGTAGACCCCACTATAATAATATGGTGTTACAGTAGACCCCCCTCCCTCCCCGTTCCCAGTAGACACCCACTATAATACTATGTTTTCAGTAGACCCCAACTATAATTAATTAATGTTTCAGTAGACCCTACTATAATATATGTTTTCAGTCAGACCCTACTATAATAATTAGTTCAGGTAGACCCCACTATAATAATATGTTTCAGTAGACCCTACTATAATAATTATGTTTCAGTAGCACCCACTATAATAATGTTTCAGTAGACCCACTATAACAATATGTTTCAGTAGACACCCACTATAACTAATATGTTTTCAGTAGACCCTACTATAATAATGTTTCAGTAGACCCTACTATAATAATATGTTTCAGTAGACCCTACTATAATAATATGTTTCAGTAGACCCCACTATAATAATATGTTTCAGTAGACCCTACTATAATAATATGTTTCAGTAGACCCCACTATAATAGTATGTTTCAGTAGACCCCACTATAATAATATGTTTCAGTAGACCCTACTATAATAATAATAAGATGTTTCAGTAGACCCCACTATAATAATATGTTTCAGTAGACCCCACTATAATAATATGTTTCAGTAGACCCCACTATAATAATATGTTTCAGTAGACCCCACTATAATAATATGTTTCAGTAGACCCCACTATAATAATATGTTTCAGTAGACCCACTATAATAATATGTTTCAGTAGACCCCACTATAACAATATGTTTCAGTAGACCCCACTATAATAATATGTTTCAGTAGACCCCACTATAATAATATGTTTCAGTAGACCCCACTATAATAATAATAATAATATGTTTCAGTAGACCCCACTATAATAATAATAATAATATGTTTCAGTAGACCCCACTATAATAATATGTTTCAGTAGACCCCACTATAATAATATGTTTCAGTAGACCCCACTATAATAATATGTTTCAGTAGACCCCACTATAATAATATGTTTCAGTAGACCCCACTATAATAATATGTTTCAGTAGACCCCACTATAATAATATGTTTCAGTAGACCCTACTATAATAATATGTTTCAGTAGACCCTACTATAATAATATGTTTCAGTAGACCCCACTATAATAATATGTTTCAGTAGACCCTACTATAATAATATGTTTCAGTAGACCCCACTATAATAATGTTTCAGTAGACCCCACTATAACAATATGTTTCAGTAGACCCCACTATAATAATATGTTTCAGTAGACCCTACTATAATAATGTTTCAGTAGACCCTACTATAATAATATGTTTCAGTAGACCCTACTATAATAATATGTTTCAGTAGACCCCACTATAATAATATGTTTCAGTAGACCCTACTATAATAATATGTTTCAGTAGACCCCACTATAATAGTATGTTTCAGTAGACCCCACTATAATAATATGTTTCAGTAGACCCTACTATAATAATAATAAGATGTTTCAGTAGACCCCACTATAATAATATGTTTCAGTAGACCCCACTATAATAATATGTTTCAGTAGACCCCACTATAATAATATGTTTCAGTAGACCCCACTATAATAATATGTTTCAGTAGACCCCACTATAATAATATGTTTCAGTAGACCCCACTATAATAATATGTTTCAGTAGACCCCACTATAACAATATGTTTCAGTAGACCCCACTATAATAATATGTTTCAGTAGACCCCACTATAATAATATGTTTCAGTAGACCCCACTATAATAATAATAATAATATGTTTCAGTAGACCCCACTATAATAATAATAATAATATGTTTCAGTAGACCCCACTATAATAATATGTTTCAGTAGACCCCACTATAATAATATGTTTCAGTAGACCCCACTATAATAATATGTTTCAGTAGACCCCACTATAATAATATGTTTCAGTAGACCCCACTATAATAATATGTTTCAGTAGACCCTACTATAATAATATGTTTCAGTAGACCCCACTATAATAATATGTATCAGTAGACCCCACTATAATAATATGTTTCAGTAGACCCCACTATAATAATATGTTTCAGTAGACCCCACTATAATAATATGTTTCAGTAGACCCCACTATAATAATATGTTTCAGTAGACACCACTATAATAATACGTTTCAGTAGACCCTACTATAATAATATGTTTCAGTAGACCCCACTATAATAATATGTTTCAGTAGACACCACTATAATAATATGTTTCAGTAGACCCAACTATAATAATATGTTTCAGTAGACCCCACTATAATAATATGTTTCAGTAGACCCTACTATAATAATATGTTTCAGTAGACCCCACTATAATAATATGTTTCAGTAGACCCCACTATAATAATATGTTTCAGTAGAACCCACTATAATAATATGTTTCAGTAGACCCCACTATAATAATATGTTTCAGTAGACCCCACTATAATAATATGTTTCAGTAGACCCCACTATAATAATATGTTTCAGTAGACCCCACTATAATAATATGTTTCAGTAGACCCCACTATAATAATATGTTTCAGTAGACCCCAATATAATAATATGTTTCAGTAGACCCCACTATAATAATATGTTTCAGTAGACCCCACTATAATAATATGTTTCAGTAGACCCCACTATAATAATATGTTTCAGTAGACCCCACTATAATAATATGTTTCAGTAGACCCCACTATAATAATATGTTTCAGTAGACCCCACTATAACAATATGTTTCAGTAGACCCCACTATAATAATATGTTTCAGTAGACCCCAATATAATAATATGTTTCAGTAGACCCCACTATAATAATATGTTTCAGTAGACCCCACTATAATAATATGTTTCAGTAGACCCCACTATAATAATATGTTTCAGTAGACCCCACTATAATAATATGTTTCAGTAGACTCTACTATAATAATATGTTTCAGTAGACCCTACTATAATAATATGTTTCAGTAGACCCCACTATAATAATATGTTTCAGTAGACCCCACTATAATAATATGTTTCAGTAGACCCCACTATAATAATATGTTTCAGTAGACCCCACTATAATAATATGTTTCAGTAGACCCCACTATAATAATATGTTTCAGTAGACCCCACTATAATAATATGTTTCAGTAGACCCCACTATAATAATATGTTTCAGTAGACCCCACTATAATAATATGTTTCAGTAGACCCCAATATAATAATATGTTTCAGTAGACCCCACTATAATAATATGTTTCAGTAGACCCCACTATAATAATATGTTTCAGTAGACCCCACTATAATAATATGTTTCAGTAGACCCCACTATAATATGTTTCAGTAGACCCCACTATAATAATATGTTTCAGTAGACCCTACTATAATAATATGTTTCAGTAGACCCTACTATAATAATATGTTTCAGTAGACCCCACACTAATAATATGTTTCAGTAGACCCCACTATAATAATATGTTTCAGTAGACCCTACTATAATAATATGTTTCAGTAGACCTCACCACTAATACAGACCCCATCACAGTCCTCCAGAGGTTTATCTGATTTATAGCCATTACTTTGCTGGATGAGACCCTTCAGCTGTGACATTAATCAAATATATATGACCGGGCTGTTGTTAGACAGAGAACCATCCAACCAACCAACTATACAGGGATATTTTTAGAACCAGCCCGAATGGCTGGAGGTCTCTCTGCCAGACTCCCACAAGGAGACTACTGGAGTTTGAAGCAGTGTGATTGTAGCGTTGGTGATGGAAAACCTCCACAGAGACCCTCTAGTCTATTCTCTCTCCCCCATTTTAAGAGGTGGAGGCAGGCAGTGTGATTGTAGTGTTGGTGCTTGAGGTGATGGAGGACCAAATGGCATAGTATTCCCTTTATAGTGCACTACTTTTGACCAGGGCCCATTAGGGCACTATATAGGGGACATGGTGAATAGGGTGCCATTTTGGACACACATCCATGCTCTCCCTCCTATTAAGAGGTTGAAGTTGAGGCAGTCAGTGTGTTGTTAGCTGTGACAGCATGAAGTGATGGAGGAGCTCCATGATGGAACTTATAACTAACACAGGAGTCTCTCTCTCTCTCTCTCTCTCTCTCTCTCTCTCTCTCTCTCTCTCTCTCTCTCTCTCTCTCTCTCTCTCTCTCTCTCTCTCCTCTCTCTCTCTCCTCTCTCTCTCTCTCTCTCTCTCTCTCTCTCTCTCTCTCTCTCTCGTCACTTGTTACTAATTGGGAAGAGAATTAGTGTGTCCTTCATCTCAATTGATAACATCAAGAGTAACTACACTGTAAAGGCGTTACTGTGAATTTGATAGCGGCTTACAGGCAGCTCGTGCCAAGTAAAATTCTGTATTTCATACAGTACACCTACTGTAATATAGATCTGGTAACAAAACAAGTACTGTGTAATGACACAGTACAATCGGTGGCGGCCCATCCATTAGGGTGTTAGGGGCAGTGCCCAATTTGTAATTGGTTGAAAAAAGTGAGAAATAATCAAATAAAAACAAAATATATATTATAACATTCAAGGATTATGTTTAACATGTCTATAAAAGTGTGGTTAATTTGTTTACATTTTACTGTTTTATTTGTTGTTGTTTTCAAAACAAGCTGTTCAGTTACCTATTGCTTAACCATCAATCAGCAGCTCTGGGCACACGGCCTGCCGTCCAGCGCTTGCCAGCTATTAAATTGCTTGCTATTGAGGCAGTGGACTGCAGCAATGAGATTGCAGGATTGTGTCATGACGTTGGCAGTGGGGGTAGGTTTATGACAGTCATAAATACCTCTTTCCCCCTTTTTCTCTCTCCCTACTATAACTGATGTGACATAAGGAAACCCATGGGTTAACATAGAGATTCTGGGTAACATCAGAAGTTGGGGGAAATGAACTATATTCTGGTGATCCGACCAACTGAACATATGCGGTGGTACTTAAGGTATATTATGTCAGTTCGGTTGCCCTCTGACACATTCTCATCAATGATAGAATGACATAAACTCTACTGTGGAAAGTCTAAATGTCAGAGATATCGGATTCACATGGAATTGTTGTTTAATTCAAATGTTTGAATATGACATTATTTGTGAAGAGGTGAAATGTAATTTTAGCTTCCAAATGAGAGATCTGTGCTTTCATAAGTTTTCCTCTGCTCACAGTGGTCCGCCCCTGTGAAGAGGCATGGGTTAATAGACTTTTCAGACACACCCCTCTCCCTCCACTATAAAAGCCATTTTCCAAGAATATAACTTTCTGTTCCGGGTACGCTAGGATGACGATCCAGTGTCAGAATGGTTCAGATAATCACTATAGATGAAGCCAACATCAGCATGGACTTTGATTGTGAATGGTATGAACTTTGAACTCGTATTCACTACAGAAGTGATATCTCCTAGCCTTTGAGTTAGCAACAGCTAAACGCAGGTTCGGAAGGACAGTCCAAGTATCCCGTCTAATACACACAACGTATCCCGTGACTAACAGAGACATTCTTCAAAGGACAGAGGACTCGGGTTGGCGACACGGGCCATCTACCACCAACCTACTGAAGCGCAGCTCAGAGTAAATATGTATTGCATTTTCCTCTTCAAATGGGCGGTAATTTAGAATGCATAAGATACTGTATTTACGATAGTACAGCTCGCCTATGTTCAAGTCTCCCGCTCTTTCACTAGGACTCAGCCCCTTTCCTTTGTGTAACAAGCTGTCATACCTATTCCGCCCGCTAGGGACGTTTTTCTGTATGACGTAATTTGTGATCAAGTTATGATTTAATTGTGTATGTGTGTTTCTGTGTGATTAGTTAGGTATTTAGTAAATAAATAATTAAACCCAATTTTGTATTGCTGATTCAACTTGTTAGCCAGGATTCTTGCAGATAATCAAGGACTTACAACTTTCAAATGAGACTGAATAAAATTACGATTAATGTGACTGCTATTTAGTAAAATATTACTAAATCTTTAAGAGTTTATTCGAAAGATAACAGCTCTATAAATATTCTTTCGTGGTGTCCCTCTCTAGTTAATTCATATTTACATGATTAGTTCAATCAGGTAATATTAATTACGGATAAATTATTTTATAGAATAGCATGTCATAGCAATTAATCTGGCATAGTCAAAGACACGACAATTGCGTCACATTATTTTCTCAACACAAAGTAAATGGACCATCCTGGGGTGTTGAAATGAACACACGGGCCTGCTATATCAGGTAATAAACAGTTGGCGCTAAAGAGAACATTGCAATGAATTTGTAAATAAATAATCATGAGAGTGAGTGGGAGGGGGAGAGCTTGCTAGCTCGCATGCCAATCAAGTCTAACTAAAGTTACTGGCGAGCTCATCATTCTTGTGACCAGGGTTGGGTAGGTTAAATGTAATCCGTTACAGGTACTTGTTACATGTCCGAAATTGTAAACAGTAACGTGACTTGTAACGTACCTTCCCGGATTACCCAAACTCTGTAACGTAATCTGATCACATAATCTGACTATTACTTTTAGATAATTTACTCCTTAAGAGGTGCAGGTTAGAGTTTTTTTTTGTCATGAATCTTGTCGAGGCAGCTCTGAAGAGTGGTCACTAGCTGGCACAGCCACAAAGTCAGAAAATCTGATTTTAAACCTAAGAATAACCCTCAAACTGCACTATGCAGATATCGCTCCACCGTTTCCTGGTTGCAAAAATTCTAATAGTTTGCCTAATTTCACTTTATGTGACAAAACAAGCATGTATAGTGTTGGAGAATCATTATAGCATCTAAACCACTGTGAATATATTTTCTAAAACCAAAAATCTAGAATTTTCACCTGTTTGAAGCTGGTGTACACAACTGAAAGTAAAAGACAAAGTTTAGATTGTGATCTACCACTTCTTAGAATTGCTTTCAATGAGGATGACAGATCTATTTATTTTTCCTTTATTTAACCAGGCAAGTCAGTTACGAACAAATTCTTATTTTCAATAATGGCCTAGTGCACAGGTGTCAAACTCATTCCACGGGGGGCCGAGTGTCTGCGGGTTTTCGCTCCTCCCTTGTACTTGATTGATGAATTAACATCACTAATTAGTTAGGAACTCCCCACACCTGGTTGTCTAGGGCTTTATTGAAAGGAAAAACCAAAAACCTGCAGACACTAGGCCCTCCGTGGAATGAGTTTGACACCCCTGGCCTAGTGGGTTAACTGCCTTGTTCAGGGGCAGAACAATAGATTTTTACCTTGTCAGCTCGGGGATTTGATCTTGCAACCTTTCGGTTACTAGTACAACGCTCTAACCACTAGGCTACCTGCCACCCCATCTTTGACTCACATTTCTCTATGATTTTGGTCGGGTCCCCAAAACGTTACGCCTAACCCTACCGATTAAATGATTTATACTTAGGTACATTTAAAACCAAACACTTTTAGACTTTTACTCAAGTAGTAATTTACTGAGTTTCACTATTACTTGAGTAATTTTCTATTAAGGTATCTTTGCTTTTACTCAACTATGGCAATTGGGTACTTTTTCCACCACTGTTCATTGCTTCGAGTTGAGAAAATAAATGCTGCTCTTGGAATGGCATGCTTTGTTTAAACTGCTGTTTAAGTCCATAAAAATTGCGCAAGTTTGAGCATGTTTCCGCTAGGCCTATGGAATTTGTTTATTTATTAATCAGCACGAATTAGATTGGAGCAATAAAAGTCCCAATCGTGGTCTTCTTAAATTAAACTTGTTTTTGACAGGATGGAGCACAATCCCATGGGGGAGTTTAGAAGGTAGGAACTCCCTCAAACTTTTATTCAATAGGCTGGGATCTGAACTATACAGCTGTTGCATGAGCACATTTTATATTGGCTGTCCACTGGGGCATATTCATTATGTCGATTCTGTTGCAAAACGTTTCTTAAACGGAAGCAAACGGAACGAAACAGGGAGGGACCTATCTGAATTTGTCCAATAGAAACTCTTGTTTTGTTCTGTTTGCTTCCATTTGGTTCTTTAAACGGTAAACGTTTTCCTTAATGAATACACCGGTTTCCATAATGAATAAACCAAGAACAATGTTGCAAAAACAATGATTGATAGGAAGCTTAAACTTATTCAATTCAACCATTATTTGGTTAAAATAAACATATACTGTACATTTGTGAACAGCCATCCACAACAACCACAATCCGTAAGGCGCAAAAAACCTAAATGAGAGAGCAGCAGTATGATTCACATCAATGCGCTATGTAGAGATCAATACTAAGTGAGATCCATATCGCCCGTAGGCTACACCCCAGCTGTCATCCTTACCTCCAAGCGTTTATTGAAGTTGGATAATCTTTGGATGCCGACAGCAGTCACACCATTGTTGACATATATTGCACTGTAGCCTACAAAAGCCTGTTCCTGCTCTTTTCCCGAGAACCATCAAACGCATTGGTGTGTGAGCATCATAGTGGTGGTCTCTGACTTGTGGTCAGACTCGCTCACACTGAAAACAATTCACTGCTGATTTGAATGTCATTGAGAACACAGAATGTTGTCAAATGTTTTTTGAGCAAACATCCTTTCTGAATATAAAAGTAATCCTACAAGTAATCAATCTAGTTTTTCAAAAGTATGTGTAATCTGATTTTTTTTTAAATTAACTGCTGGTAAAGTAATAGATGACCAAAAAAAAATGGTAATCCATTACATGTATTCTGTTACTCCCCATCCCTGATTGTGACATTATGCTAGCTAGCAATCCAACCTGGTCTCAGAGCATTTCGTATTATTCTGTAGGTAAATTCGAGCAATGCATTTAGTATGACATGTTACGGTTGGTATAGTTATATAAAACAGATGGTTACTTAACCCTTTAACCTAACTCTTAAACATAATCCTAACCTTAACCCCTAGCCTAGCATAAAGTTAGCGAGCTAGCTAACGTTAGCCCCCTAGCTAGAATTCATAATACAGTATCTTCTAGATTTTTCAAATTCGTAACATATAACACATTTTGCAAATGCGTAACATATTGTACGTTTTTCAAATTCGTTTATATATAACACATTTTGCAAATTTGTAAAATATAATACAAATAGTAATTTGTAACATATACAAAATAGGTGATGAACATCCACAAATTAATACATAACATACGAAACGTAAGATATGATACTAAATGGAGTCTCTCGGATTTCCATACAGAATAATCCGAAATGCTCTGAGACTAGGTTGAGCTATCCACGGTTAGATAATATGTTTTCACATGTTGAAGCTGTGCTTGTTGTGTTTTCCCTGTGCTTGTGTCACCGATGTCATGAACATGCTTGCTGCCTGCTCATTCAAATGATATAACTTTTGGTAATCAATACAGTGGCGGCATGAGCAGCAGAGGTGATTCTGTTTATACATACACAACTTAAATAAGTGTATAGAGGCTGTTGTTCAAATGCACAGACCAATTTACACTCAGTGGACCATTTATTAGGTACACCACCCCATTCACAAAAAATGGATCGCTCCTACATGCAGGCACTAGGGATGGGGGTGTGAGAATGCGGGTCTGGGCAGGTGAGACGTACTCATTGTATTTGTGTGTTGTCTGTAAATTGTTATTCGTATTTCTAAGTTTGTATGAGTATTAAAATGAAATTCAAAATTCAAAAAGCAGGCAGACAGGCATTCAGGTACTGTTGGATTGAACGTTAGAATGGGAAAATTAGTGACCTAAGCGACTTTGAGCGTGGTATGATCGTCGGTGCCAGGCGCGCCGGATCCAGTATCTCAGAAATGGCCGGCCTCCTTGGACTTTTCACGCACAACAATGGGTTTACCGAGAACGGTGCGACAAACAAACAACATCCAGTCAGCGGCAGTCCTGTGGGCGAAAACAGCCCATTGATGAGAGAGGTCGAAGGAGAACGGAAAGAATCGTACAAGCCAACAGGAAAGACCACAAACAGACAAATAATGGCGCACCAATAACAGTGGTGTGCAGAACGGCATCTCAAAACGGCATCTCAGAACGGCATCTCAGCACGCATCGATCCTTGTCACAGATGGGCTGTTGCAGCATTACGACCACAATGGGTTCCAAGCTTATTGCATAAAAACAAGAAGAAACGGCTCTGGTCAGCCAACACAGGACAACACTGGACATCACTGGACATCACTGGACATCACTGGACAACACAGGACATCACAGGACAACACAGGACAACACAGGACATCACTGGACAACACAGGACAACACTGGACAACACTGGACATCACTGGACAACACTGGACATCACTGGACAACACAGGACATCACTGGACAACACTGGACAACACAGGACAACACAGGACATCACTAGACATCACTGGACAACACAGGACATCACTGGACATCACTGGACATCACTGGACATCACTGGACAACACAGGACATCACTGGACATCACTGGACAACACAGGACAACACTGGACAACACTGGACATCACTGGACATCACTGGACATCACTGGACAACACTGGACAACACAGGACATCACTGGACAACACTGGACAATTGAGGAGTGGAAAAACATTGTCTCGTCTGACGATGGCAGAGCTGCATGTTCGGATCATGACCTGTTGCTTCATGCTGATGGCAGAGTCAGGATTTATACGTAAACAGCATGAGTCCATGGCTCTATTCTGCCTGATGTCAACGGTACAGGCTGGATGGCGGTGATGTAATGGTGTGGGGAATGTTTTCCTTGTACACGGTAGGTCTCTTGATATCAATTAAGCAACGATTGAACGCCATTCCCTAAAGAATTCAGGCTATTCTGGAGGCAACGGGTGGTCCGACCTCGTACCAGAAGAGTGTACCTAATAAACTGACCACTGAGTGTATATGGATATATATAAATGGTATATATAAATAATAGGGACAATTTGTGACATTGAGATCAACATTTCAAAATGATTTGAAAGAAAAAACAAAACAGATTTTCATGCAGTTCCACATGTGTAAATTGTCCCATAACTCCACCTTTACAACAACACAGGTCTAGGACTATACATTCTATACAACAACACAAGTCTAGGACTATACATCCTATACAACTACACAGGTCTAGGACTATACATCCTATACAACAACACAGGTCTAGGACTATACATCCTATACAACAACACAGGTCTAGGACTATACATCCTATACAACAACACAGGTCTAGGACTATACATCCTATACAACAACACAGGTCTAGGACTATACATCCTATACAACACAGGTCTAGGACTATACATCCTATACAACAACACAGGTCTAGGACTATACATCCTATACAACAAAACAGGTCTAGGACTATACATCCTATACAACAACACAGGTCTAGGACTAAACATCCTATACAACAACACAGGTCTAGGACTATACATCCTATACAACAACACAGGTCTAGGACTATACATCCTATACAACACAGGTCTAGGACTATACATCCTATACAACAACACAGGTCTAGGACTACACATCCTATACAACAACACAGGTCTAGGACTAAACATCCTATACAACAAAACAGGTCTAGGACTATACATCCTATACAACAACACAGGTCTAGGACTAAACATCCTATACAACAACACAGGTCTAGGACTATACATCCTATACAACAACACAGGTCTAGGACTATACATCCTATACAACACAGGTCTAGGACTATACATCCTATACAACAACACAGGTCTAGGACTATACATCCTATACAACAACACAGGTCTAGGACTATACATCCTATACAACACATGTCTAGGACTATGCATCCTCTACAACAACACAGGTCTAGGACTATACATCCTATACAAAACAGGTCTAGGACTATACATCCTCTACAACAACACAGGTCTAGGACTATACATCCTCTACAACAACACAGGTCTAGGACTATACATCCTTAACAACAACACAGGCCTAGGACTATACATCCTATACAACAACACAGGTCTAGGACTATACATCCTTTACATCAACACAGGTCTAGGACTATACATCCTATACAACAACACAGGTCTAGGCCTATACATCCTCAACAACAACACAGGCCTAGGACTATACATCCTATACAACAACACAGGTCTAGGACTATACATCCTTTACATCAACACAGGTCTAGTACTATACATCCTCTACAACAACACAGGCCTAGGACTATACATCCTTTAAGCAGGGTTCATACAGACATTGGCAGGTCAATGAATGGGCAAGAAGCACTGGTTTGTGTCAAGAACTGCAACAGTGCTGGGTTTTTCCACACAACAGTTTACCGTGTGCATCAAGAATGGTCCACCACCCAAAGGGTGGACAATTTATATCCATCCCTTTGGGTGGACAATTTACATCCATCCAACTTGACACAACTGTTGGAAGCATTGGAGTCAACATGGGCCAGTATCCCTGTGGAACGCTTTCGACACCTTGTAGAGTCCATGCCCCTATGAATTGATGCTGTTATAAGGGCAAAATGGGGTGCAACTTAATATTAGGAGGGTGTTCCTAATGTTTTGTACACTCAATGTAGACCCCCCTCCCCCCAAAAACCATGACAACACATTGATATATCAAATTATTATTACATTCTAAAATATGTGAGAATAATGTGGCCATTGCCTGACTAAATAAATTGGACGCATGGCTATTTTTCTGTAGCCTATGTGGTCGACGCAGTCGAAAACCACGAATAGAGGTAGCATTAATCTCTCCAGTTGAATCGCACCATCGCTGTTTTTATAATGAGAAAGTTACCCAAAAAAAAGCAGGTTCCTTTTTTTTAATGGAAGGATTTGCATGGAAAGCAAAGTTGAAGCCAACATTTAGATGCTGTCGTCCTCATAGAAACAGCAACGTGGTTTTACCACAACGGAGTAGCGCAACACCCTTCAAATGAAGCGACAGGAAACAAACAAAACTGGTCACATCTCTCACAAAAAAAAACAGATCAAAACAATAATAATAATAATTATAAGGACTTTTCAAGCACCAAATTGAGGACATGTCTGATTTTCAAGGTAGGACCTATTCCAGTACTTGAATTTCTGAGCTCCAAGTTTAAGTAGGGTACTTCAAGTCCCTTGTATTGTTTAAAATTGCAGGTGTAACAATGAAAAGAAAATGTATTTTGTCATGCTTTTTAATTACCAGATCATATTGTCAATAAAGGCGTCAGCATGCATCAGTTCAGCTGAACCGAACGAGAGTGCTTGCATACTCCCTTAAAATACCTACGCTTGAACATGTTTGTCCATTTTGAGACGCCGTAGCCGGTATACACTTCCTCAAAATATTCTGAATTAATCTAAAATAACTCACATTTTTGCGGGGGGGGGATCTTACTGTAACTAAGATGTTTGGTGCAGTATTTCTCAATTTAAAAAAAATGTGCATGAAAATGAGTCGTCTCTCGTTGAATGTCAACAAAGACTTTATTGAAGAATCCCTACTGTTGACCAATCACCGACGAAGGGGCGTAGACTTCGGCTTGCCTCCAGAAAAAAAAACGTGTGCCCGAACAGCCGATAAAACCCTCACCGACGTCCAAAAGGAACAAAAACATCACAAAATGTCATAATATCTGCACAAACTCTTCCAAACTGTTTCGGCTGGGAAGCTTGCGGACGCCTTAAACCCACTAGGCTATCTATAATTAATAGGAATAGCGCTGGGTGTTGAACTATCCTACACAATTGCACACAGTAGATTCGGTGTACAATCCGAGGCACAAAAATATATGAAAACAGAAACATATTACCTTGATGCTTTCTCTGTTAAATCTAAGGAAACCCTGCAGAAAACAACAAATGATTAACACCAATTCTCTAGTGGTATTAGATCTAACGTGACACAACTGTCTTCACCTGCATAACGAATGAGACACCAAAATATTCTTGACATTCCTCACAAACACCTTGTTTTTTTTCAGCTCTTGGGCTGTTGTTGCATCGCATGCGCTATCACAACAGCTGTTCGTCACTTGACCGTCATTCATAAAATTCCTTCCTGGATCAGATGAAAATATCACGGCGTAACTAATCAGTTGGACACCAAATGCGCATCCAACAAGTATTATGCATAATTATTGAAGAACCCCGTTTTAATGACAGTATCGATTTTGATTTTAAGTATCAAGGTAAGGTCACTCTTCCAGTTACAAGCTTTCGATTTTGCAATTACTATTTTTATTTTGGATTTGTGTGCCCATGAAAACTTTTATAAAAGGAGACACGAAATGTTACACTGTATTTCTGAGATCTCAATACCATAAACTGTCCAACAGCTTGATCCAGGATTCTTACAGGGTTCAATGTCTAATTTAACTGATGAATTCTTCATATACTGTATGATATAACAATTTACACTGCCATAAATGCAAGGACAGAAAAGTAATGTTTTATGTCACACTATTTTAGACAAATCCGTCAAAACACCAACCATGATAATGGGTTAAACATTTTAAATCAACACGTGAATTTTATTGAATATAGCAACAACAACAAAAAATTGCAGATTATTACCAATGATTTATCAACAGCTGTAACAAGTTGTCCAGAGTAGGAAATTCTCACTGATACCCTAGTTTATAGAAAGATACATATGTCTTCCCAAAGAAACAACCGGTAATTTGAAAACTTGGGTTAATAATTATGTTGTGCTGCTTTGTTGAAAATATGACAACCCCTATTAGCATTGATGTGGCACTATAACCACATAGGAGTTAAATTAGTATAGCATTCTCATTCACGGGTTCAACACATTTAGCCGCTTACATGGCATGACTCAAAATATTAATAATGAGCCATAAAAAACAATACCATGCACCCACTAGTGGTCAAAAGGTTTTTGGAGCTCCTAAAATACGCTACAGTACTGTATTCTGTGGGGTGGAATTACAGTACCATACAAAATACAGCAATTATTTCCCCGTCCACAACATTTTCCCACAATGCACCATAAATTACACTATGCTGCAGTAAAACGTTTCAGAAGATTTTACTGTTGATAATACAAAAAAAATTACTGTATAATTTACCGTTTTCCGTAACACTGTGTAGCAGAACAAATGTGCAAGGTTTACGGTAACATTGCAAAGGGAAGATGTTTAAATTTCTCTAGACGTCATTGTCACCACCGTCATACTCCTCTTCCGATTCCTTCACATTGTCATCAAAGTATAGGATGATGCGTTACATTGCTTTGAGAAAATCCCTCTTACTCATATGGGAAATATGGCTAGTGGGTGGTTTGAAATGTTATTTCAAAGGAAGCCAGCAATCAGAGAAAGAGCTGCGTTATTCTGACAAGGCATCCTGGTGTGAATTAATAGCATCCCTCCGTAGGTTGAAGACAATAGTCACAAGGACACTGATGCTGACTGGACAAACAGAACAACCAGAAGTTATAGAGCAGGCGGACAACGTGGAGGCTGTTGCCATGGTGTCTTATTGCAAGTAAGAAAAATCATCACTGCCTTATTTCACAGGAAATGAAGAGAAACCAACCATCAAATAACTGACATTAATGACTATTTCACTTTTTTTGGTATCCATCAACTTTGGAAAAATATAAAGTAAGGCCTAACCTCTGTAACACTCCTCAACTCTAAGACAATTGTAGTTTATACGCCAGTGTAAACTTTTTTTTAGGTGTGTGCAAATTCATAAATTTAACGCTCTCACGTGCACATTTATGCTCAATAAAAACCAACGATGGGCTACCTTTTTGTAGCATTTCTAACAAACCTAACATCTTTTCAGCCGAATCTCAGAGTTCTAAAACCGAGCGTAACAGTAGAAGCTAGCTAGTAGAAGGCTAGCAGCTGTAGCTAGCTAGTAGAAGGCTAGCAGCTGTAGCTAGCTAGTAGAAGGCTAGCAGCTGTATCTAGCTAGTAGAAGGCTAGCAGCTGTAGCTAGCTAGTAGAAGGCTAGCAGCTGTAGCTAGCTAGTAGAAGGCTAGCAGCTGTAGCTAGCTAGTAGAAGGCTAGCAGCTGTAGCTAGCTAGTCGAAGGCTAGCAGCTGTAGCTAGCTAGCAGCTTACACCAGTTGAATGAGAAGCAGAATTGAAGTTAGCTAGCTAGCTAGGTATATTTTGCTATGGAAGGTTTTTCATATGGCTGAAGTCATCTGTGTACACCGCTGACCTGGAATCAGAGCTTAAACAAATACAGTGTCGTGAAAAAATGCCCCCTTTCTGATTTTCTCTACTTTTGCATATGTTTGATACTGAATATTATCAGACCTTCAACTAAAACCTAATATTAAATAAAGGGAACCTGAGTGAATAAATAACACGACAATTACATACTTATTTCATTTATTTCATAAACAAAGTTATGCAACACACAATGCGCATGTGTGAAAAAGTAATTGCCCCCCTTACACTCAATAACGGGTTGTGCCACTTTTACCTGCAATGACTGCAGCAGTGTTTGGTTTTCACCAAGCATAATGTGACCCATTTCATCCCAAAAAAGTTATACTTTTGACCCATCTAGCCATAGAGCATTCTTCTAAGAGTCTTGATGATCATCCAGGTGCTTTTTTCACAAACTTGAGTCAACTTTTTGGACGAGATGGGTCCCATTAAGTCTTTAGAAAACCAAACATTGCATTCCACAGTAAGAACCTCATACCAACGGTCAAGCATGGCGGTGGTAGTGTGATGGTTTGGGGATGCTTTGCTGCCTCAGGACCTGGACGACTTGCCTTAATAGAAGGAACCATGAATTCTGCTCTGTATCAGAGAATTCTACAGGAGAATGTCAGGCCCTCCGTCTGTGAGCTAAAGCTGAAGCGTAGCTGGGTCATGCAGCAAGACAATGATCTCTTAAAAGAGCCTTTGGGTTCGTTGGGCATCGTTGAGTGGCAAGGGACAGGGAGGGTGACGTGTAATTGTACTAGTACGTATTGCTACTACGAAGGAGAGAACAGTGGAGAGACCACATCTCAAACTCTCAAGGAAGACATCATTGCTCTCATCCGTCAGATGCATGCCATCCCTACAGTACAAATACATGTGATAAGTTGCACATGTTGTAAACTATTTTTTCTCCTTTTCAGGCGCCACTTTCTGACATTTGTGAAGTAAAAAAAAATAATAATAACACGTGTCAAGCTGTCCAACGTCGAGCTGACAAACGACTTACGTTTATTCATATAAACACCGTCCACCGCACACTATCAGTAGCACTTATGTATGTTCTGTTCCAAATCTCTGAGTACTCCCATCTGTTTTCATATTTATATTGCCATTTATACATGTGGGAATGTGTGCTCTTTTACTGAAGTTGGAAATCTGTGTAAAACATTACTAAGAACATTTGTGGCTGAAAGATTCAAGAGTACCTATCCAATGTCAGATTTGAAAATATGTATTCTTATTAAAAGTGTAATTTTGTCTAATGACTTTGTGTTTCTTAGCAGTTTGTCATTTGTCACAGTGTTTGTATCAGGAGTTACCAAAATTGCTATTGACCAGCCACAGGGTTATGAAGGCCTTTTTGTTCAAGCCCAGTGCTACCACACCTGATTCTACCACTCAGCTGTTCATCGAGACCTCGGCTGTTCATCAAAACCTCAGCTGTTCATCGAGACCTCCGCTGTTCATCGAGACCTCAGCTGTTCATCGAGACCTCCGCTGTTCATCGAGACCTCAGCTGTTCATCGAGACCTCAGCTGTTCATCGAGACCTCAGCTGTTCATCGTGACCTCAGCTGTTGATCGAGACCTCAGCTGTTGATCGAGACCTCAGCTGTCCATCGAGACCTCAGCTGTTCATCAAGACCTCAGCTGTTCATTGAGACCTTGACTAGTAAAACTGGGCTTGAACAAGAAAGCCTGCATAATCTTTAGGGTCTGGAATTGCCAGGGACCTCACGATACGATATGTATTGCAATTCTCATGATTCTATATGTATTGCGATTCTCATGATTCTATTTGTATTGCGAATCGATACTGTGGTTTTATTTCGATTCGATGTTCCAATTTGAGTTAGTTAACAACACCGGAGGGGATGGCTGCCGTTTTACGGGTTCCTAACCAACTGTGCAATTTTGTTCGTTTTTTTTTCACTTTGTTTGTAACTTATTTTGTACATAATGTTGCTGCTACCGTCTCTTATGACCGAAAAGAGCTTCTGGATATCAGAACAGCGATTACTCACCTTAAACTGGATGAAGATTTTTTTTTATATACTGCTTCCCCGAGACCAGGACCAAATCCCTCTCATATGCGTGAAGAAAACACGAAGATATCGGGGTCAGAGGTCGGGGTGCCTTGTGAGAATTTGACGGCAAGTGGCTAAACCGCCGCTACCATCTGTCCTATTGGCCAACGTGCAATCACTGGAGAATAAACTGGATGATCTATGATCAAGACTATCCTACCAACGGGACATTCAAAACTGTAATATCTTATGTTTCACTGAGTCATGGCTGAACGACGACACGGATATTATAGAGCTGGCTGGGTTTTCCATGCATCGGCAGGATAGAGTAGCTACGTCTGTTTAAGACGAGGGGCGGGGGTGTATGTCTATTTATCAATATCAGCTTTTGCTTGATGTCTAATGTTAAGGTATTGCTTTCCTGAGGTAGAGTACCTCATGATAAGCTCATCTGTATTATTCGTAGCTGTCTATTTAACACCACAAACCGATGCTGGCACTAGGACTGCATTCAACGAGCTCTATAAGGCCATAAGCAAACAAGAAAATGCTCATCCAGAAGCGGCGCTCCTAGTGGCCGGGGACTTTAATGCAGGCAAACTTAAATCCGTTTTACTTCATTTCTACCAGCATGTCACATGTGCAACCAGAGGGGAAAAAACTCTAGACCACCTTTACTCCACACACAGAGACGCATATAAAGCTCTCCCTCGCCCTCCATTTGGCAAATCTGACCATAATTCTATCCTCCTGATTCCTGTTTATAAGCAAAAACTAAAGCAGGAAGTACCAGTGACTCGCTCAATACGAAAGTGGTCAGATGACGCGATTGCTGCGCTACAGGACTGTTTTGCTAGCACAGGCTGGAATATGTTCCAGGATTAATTCAATGGCATTGAGGAGTATACCACCTCAGTCACCGGCTTCATCAATAAGTGCATCGACGACGTCGTCCCCACAGTGACCGTATGTAGATATCGCAACCAGAAGCCATGGGTTACAGGCAACATCCTCACCGAACTAAAGGCTGAAGCTGCCACTTTCAAGGAGCGGGACACTAATCCGGATGCTTAGAAGAAATCCCGCAAAGCCCTCAGACGAACAGGCAAAGCGCCAATACAGGACTAGGATTGAATCCTACTACACTGGCTCTGACACTTGTTGAATGTGGCAGGGCTTGCAAACTATTACGGACTACAAAGAGCTACTCAGTGACGCGAGCCTACCAGACAAGCTAAATGCCTTTTATGCTCGCTTCGAGGCAAGCAACACTGAAGTATGCATGAGACCACCAGCTGTTCCGGACGACTGTGTGATCACGCTCTCTGTAGTTGATGTGAGCAAGACCTTTAAACAGGTCAACATTCACAAGGCCGCGGGGCCAGACTGATTAATGGGACGTATACTCGGACCAACTGGCAAGTGTCTTCACTGACATTTTCAACCTCTCCCTGGCCGAGTTTATAATACCTACATGTTTCAAACAGACCACCATAATCCCTGTGCCCAAGATAGAGAAAGTAAGCTGCCTAAATGACTACCGCCTCATAGTACTCAGGTCTGTAGCCATGAAGTGCTTTGAAAGGCTGGTCATGGCTCACATCAACACCATCATCCCAGAAATCCTAGACCAACTCCAATTCGCATACCACCCCAACAGATCCACAGATGACATAATCTCAATACCACTCCACACTGCCCTTTCCCACCTGGACAAAAGGAACACCTATGTGAGAATGCTGTTCATTGACGACAGCTCAGCGTTCAACGCCATAGTGCCCACAAAGCTCATCACTAAGCTAAGGACCCTGGGACTAAGCACCTCCCTCTGCAACTGGATCCTGGTCTTCCTGACAGGCCGCCCCCAGGTGGTAAGTGTAGTTAACAACATATCTTCCACGCTGATCCTCAACACAGGGGCGCCTCAGGGGTATGTACTTAGTCCCCTCCTTTACTCCCTGTTCACCCACAACTGCGTGGCCAAACATGACTCCAACACCATCATTAAGTTTGCTGATGACACAACAGCATTAGGCTTGATTACCGACAACAATGAGACAGTCTATAGGGAGGAGGTCAGAGACCTGGCAGTGTGGTGCCAGGGCAACAACCTCTCCCTCAACGTGATCAAGATAAACAATCTGATCGTGGACTACAGGAAAAGGCGGGCTGAACGGGCCCCAATTAACTTTGACTGGGCTGTAGTGGAGCGTGTCGAGAGGTTCAAGTTCCTTGGTGTCCACATCACTAACAAACTGTCATGGTCCAAACATACCAAGACAGTCGTGAAGAGTGCACAACAACACCTTTTCCCCATCAGGAGACTGACAAGATTTAGCATGGGTCCCCAGATCCTTAAAAAGTTATACAGCTGCACCATTGAGAGCATCCTGACCGGTTGCATCACCACCTGGTATGGCAACTGCTGTGCATCCGACAGTAAGGCGCTACAGAGGGTAGTGCGTACGACCCAGTGCATCACTGGGGCCAAGCTTCCTGCCATCCAGGACCGATATACTACGCGGTGTCAGAGGAAGACACCAAATATTGTCACAGACTCCAGTCACCCAAGTCATAGACTGTTCTCTCTGCTACCGCACAGCAAGCGGTACCGAGTGCCAAATCTAGGACAAAGGCTCCTTAACAGCTTCTACTCCCAAGCCATAAGACTGACGAACAATTAATCACCCGGACTACTTACATTGACCCCCCCCCCCCCCCCCCCCCTTTGTTATTACACTGCTGCTACTCACAGTTTATTATCAATGCATTGTCACTTTACCCCTACCTACATGTACAAATGACCTCGGCTAACCTGTACCCCTGCACATTGACTCGGTACCGGCACCCCCTGTATATAGTATATATTTATTGTGTTACTTTTTATTACATTTTTTACTTTAGTTAGTAAATATTTTCTTAACTCTATTTGTTGAACTGCATTGTTGGTTAAGGGCTTGTAAGTCAGCATTACACGGTAAGGGTCTACACCTGCTGTATTCAGTGCATGTGACAAATACAGTTTGATTTGATGGCTGCTGCAGAGGGACACGAGAGAGCCATGAGAAAACAAGATTTGATTAGTCATGGAATTAAAGTGCTCGAAAACAAAATGGCTCCCTATTAATTTTTTTTTTTTAAAGATGGAGAACAAGCTACAGTATGAAGGACAAATACTGGAGTTTTGGTGCAGGTACATTCAACTAGCGCGAAAATAATACGATACAATATGATATATCATCAAAAATAATATCCCGATATGTGTCCATCAATTTTTTTGCCCATCAATAATAACCATGTAGCTTTTCAAGAGCAATTGTGGCCATCCCTGAATTGTATGTACAAAGTTGACTATATCTGATAAAGTACGTTTGATTGTAAATTGTCTATTTTGTAATAACTCACTATTGTTTACAGGTAACGTAGTACTAGGCCTTCTGTAGACTTTAAAGTACATGTTTATGTAAATAATTAACGGCTACATAGTAACTATTGTGTTTGTTTTCCAGGAGCGTTCTTTCTCCATGTTCCACTTTAGTCTTTATTGGCTTAAATGGATTTCTGGTTTTTCGCTTCCCTGGAAAATCAGCCGTTAATAAATACTAATAACTGCATTCTTTCTGTTGCCATTTGTTATTTTTGTGTACTTTTTACTTAACTTGTATTGCTGTGTTACAATGTATTATAATGTTGTATAATAATGTTGTGTTTTACACCTTCTGGTGTAAAAATCAAGGAAAAAGGTCAAACAAAAAACAGCGTTAAGTGCAGATGGACAGATATATATATATATATATATAATGTATATGAGTGGCTGCGTTGAACACTCCACCTCCTGTTATTATGTTCGGAACCTACTGACCAAAACAGGAAATCTATTTATTTTTCAATTACATGTATTGCAGGCACCACAGTACTACGAGATAAAACAGCTCACTCAATCAAGCCTAATGGTGTTATAAGTATAAAAGCAAAGCTTGCTTTCATAGAATTTTTTTTAAAAGCTTGAAAGGGTATTAGAATGGGGTAATGGCTTAGTGTGGGTTGGGAAGAACGCAATACATTACTTTATATGTGAAACAAATCAGGAGCAACTCCTCTAAGAGTATGAATGAGGCTGTTTGAGAAGGTTTGAATCCTAAGCAGCCTGCCTACACATTAGTTTTAGTACAATAGACCAATATACAGTAGCTACTGTAATAGGTCAAAGCTGTGTGCTGAAAAACCTTGGTAGAGCATGGGTAAAGTACGCATTGTGGTGCTCATGTGAATTTCATTTATTTTTCAGCTTCAGACCAATCCCTCCATCTCACTTAAAATGTGTTTTCTGTTTTTAAGATATTTCACTGTAGACCAGAACAAAAGTAGTGCATTATTTAGTGAATAGGGTGCCATTTGGGACAAAGAACTGGGGACTTGCAGTGTGAGGTACCAAAGCTATGAAAAATGTCAGAGACTCTCATAAAATAAATGACGGGGGGTCCTAGAACACTGGAGTAGAGACTCCTAGACTCCAGATTACATATTGCCCCTAGAGGCAGGGGTCCTAGAGACTCCTAGACTCCAGATTACATATTGCCCCTAGAGGCAGGGGTCCTAGAGACTCCTAGACTCCAGATTACATATTGCCCCTAGAGGCAGGGGTCCTTCTATCCTCTCTCCCCAGGTCGACCACTTTCCTAGCTACAAAAAAAAGTACAATCAGCCTGGTCTCAGAGCTTTAGACTGCGTTCAATGGTGTGCAAATGCTTGTTGACTGCGTTCAATAGTGACAAAACCCTGGAGCAATCTCAGGGACTCTTGGCAGAAAATTGAAAAAGTGACCAATACACAGAATCCATTTTCAACAGAGCCTCCCTCACCCTCGCTAGAGTTTCTAAGACGGAGATGAAGGACAGTCAATTCTGACTATACACACAAGGGATCATTCCCAAATGCCACCCTATTCTCTATGAGCCCTCATCAAAAGTAGTGCACTATATTAGGAATAGTGTGCCATTTGGGACGAAGATGATTTGAAGGGAATAAGTGGACACACAAAGCATACCAAATTTGAAGAAGAATATAATAATAATTTATAATGATTGATTGGACACATACTAGCTGACTGGCATCCTCCAACCGAGGTACACATCAAGAGGTATAACATGAATTTGTGTCAAGAGATTTTGTCAATCCAACATCTACATTTGATTAGACAGCGAATCTTTCCAGTTTATATTCTCCAACCTAGGTTCTAGGGGAGAGGCGGCATGAGGGTTGGGTGCCCATTCATACCCAGTTTGGAGGCGCCGATCTTGGATCAGGGGTTTGGTTTCGCCTTGTTTGTTATTTGGATAAGATAAATGTATGAGTTCTGTATTATTTTGATTAAATGACTTATTTTGATAAGATGTAACATTGAGATGTATTTTAGAAGGTTAATGTCAGCTCTCTGTTTAAAAGTAGCTAGTTCGATGTAAACAGTGTTTTGAGAGACCGTTTTATAGCCTAGTTTTTCTTATTTTCGTAGATCCAACTATAAATTTTATATTTTTGGGGGTATATTATTAGGATCCCCATTAACTGTTGCAAAAGCAGCAGCTACTCTTCCTGGGGGTCCACACAGAACAGGAAACATGACATAATACAGAACATTAATAGACAGGAACAGCTCAAGGACCGAACTACATACTGTATGTACATTTCATATCCAATTCTACTGCGTATCACCACCATGCTGTTACTAAAACAACGGTCTTCACCTGAAAGACTGTTGTCCGGCGTCTTCTGCCATCTCCCTTTGCTTTTTTTTTACGTCTTTTTTTTCTTTTTTATAATTAAGATTAGTTGCATTTCCTTAAATTATCAGAATGGTCTAACAAGTTAACAATACATCATGTCTTTCATTTACCTTTCTTCATGAAAGACCACTGAACAAGAGATAACAGATTTACGTTTCTACATGAAAGACCACTGAACAAGAGATAACAGATGTACGTTTCTACATGAAAGACCACTGAACAAGAGATAACAGATCTACGTTTCTACATGAAAGACCACTGAACAAGAGATAACAGATTTACGTTTCTACATGAAAGACCACTGAACAAGAGATAACAGATTTACGTTTCTACATGAAAGACCACTGAACAAGAGATAACAGATCTACGTTTCTACATGAAAGACCACTGAACAAGAGATAACAGATCTACGTTTCTACATGAAAGACCACTGAACAAGAGATAACAGATTTACGTTTCTACATGAAAGACCACTGAACAAGAGATAACAGATGTACGTTTCTACATGAAAGACCACTGAACAAGAGATAACAGATCTACGTTTCTACATGAAAGACCACTGAACAAGAGATACCAGATCTACGTTTCTACATGAAAGACCACTGAACAGGAGATAACAGATTTACATTTCTACACGAAAGACCACTGAACAAGAGATAACAACAGCATCATCCAATGATATCATATATTTTTCATTCTTAGTTTAGACTCTAATCAAACACGAAACTGCATCATGCAGGACTGAAAAAAATGGTTGAACCTGTCCTTGTGTAGCCTTATCAGACTAGGACAAGACAGCGTTGCCATGACAACCGCATTTTGACTGTCAATACCCGATACCAAATTTAGTATCACGAGACCATCACGATACTCGATACAAAAATGATATGAAAACATTACCACTGTAAAAAAATTAAAAAAAAGGCATATTAGCCAAAGTCACAGAATGGCACTTGATCCAGACAGATAAACTCTGCTATTTGCTCTATTCAATCGTTGGGCGTCTTTTGAGTTCAATATGTGCTTCTACACCTGCATTGCTTGCTGTTTGGGGTTTTAGGCTGGGTTTCTGTACAGTACTTTGAGATATCAGCTGATGTACGAAGGGCTATATAAATACATTTGATTTGATTTGATTTGAATATCTTTATATTAGAATTGTTTTACATCAACATTTTTCAGAGACAGCCACGCATGCTTTAATTAAACAATTATACATCCATACGATCAATTTGACTTTATTTTTTACCAATCAATCTACATAACAACACAATGGTAATAATTTATTTGAATGGTAAATCTCGATTGATAAACTGGGTACATCAAGACTTAGCCTAGGTCTAGTCCAAATACAGGTGAGGGAATATTCAATAGGATTCTGTGAATGCATTGTGTTATTGAGCTGATTTCACGGAGCTACAGATGACAAACAATATGTTTCTCTCGTACATTTGGGACTTATTTTATCGTACTGATCAACAACATTTGCATTGAAGTAGCTTATTTGATAAAAGTCTGCCATCATTCAGGAGGCAAGGGGCGGGCCCCATCGGAGCCCAGTATTGACACACATAGTCTGGTCGCTGAGGTAATAGTTCCTCTTTGGGAGAGACGTGACAGCGAGTCCGAATGAACATAGTTTTGATGGCAATCTGCTTTGACATTAGCATATTTTGCATGATGGTTTGCATATTATCACAAACAAAATACTAGGGGTAAACAGACTGCTGCTACTCTCTGTTGTTATCATCTATGCATAGTCACTTAAATAACTCTACCTACATGTACATATTACATCAACTAACCGGTGCCCCGCACATTGACTCTGTACCGGTACCCCCTGTGTATAGTCTCGCTATTGTTATTTTACTGCTGCTCTTTAATTACTTGTTACTTTTATTTCTTATTCTTACTCGTATTTTTTTTAAACTGCATTGTTGGTTATGGGCTCGTAAGTAAGTATTTCACTGTAAGGTCTACTACACCTGTTGTATTCGGGGGCATGTGACTAATAAAATTTGATTTGACTTGATTTATCCGTGAGACACATTTGACAGATGTTCCGAAAGTAACAAATTCTAGAACCAAACTGTTTTTCCTGTTCTAGTATCAAAAAAGTACAGGCATTTCGGTATACTGTGCAACTCTAGGATAGGATAGGATGAGAGGAAAATTGTTAACTCAGCCTCTTGTAAATGATATGGCTGTCACGACTTCCGCCGAAGTCGGTCCCTCTCCTTGTTCGGGCGGCGTTCGGCGGTCGACGTCACAGACTTTCTAGCCACCGCCGATCCACTTTTCATTTTCCATTTGTTCTGTCTTTGTCTTATCACACCTGGCTTCACTCAACACATTACTTGTTTATTATTTAACCCTCTGTTCCCCATGTTGTTTTCGTGAGTGATTGTTTATAGTAATTCGGTCCGTGTTTGTGGGCTATCATTGTTGCCTTGTATATTTGTATTTTCTTGAGTAATGTACTAATTACTCATATCTGCTGTCCTGCGCCTGACTCTCTACACCAGCTACACATAGGACCGCTACAGAATCACTCACCTGAAGAATGGAGTCAGCAGGAGCAGACGCCCTCCCTGTTGCAGTGGAGGAGTGCGTTCAGCAGCACGCAACCTTGTTGCAACGTCTGGGCACCCCTCTTTCATCTGGTCCCAGCGGGATTCGACTCGCGCCCCCGAGGGAGTATGATGGGACGGCTGCCGGATGCCAGGGGTTTCTACTCCAGCTGGAGCTCTACCTGGCGACCGTCCACCCGGCTCCTTCGGGGCGTGAGAGCGTGTCCGCCCTCGTCTCCTGCCTCTCAGGCAAAGCCCTGGAGTGGGCCAACGCCGTATGGAGTGAGGGAGATGCGACGTTGGACCATTACGCAGAGGTCACCCGCAGTTTTCGGGCAGTGTTCGAGCGGCGGGTGAACGTCTGTTCCACCTGAGGCAGGGGACGAGGAGCGAGCAGGATTTCGCCTTGGACTTCCGGACCCTGGCCGCCAGCGCAGGATGGAACGACAGGGCCCTGATCGATCACTACAGGTGCAGTCTGCGCGAGGACGTCCGTCGGGAGTTGGCCTGCAGAGACACCACCCTCACATTGGACCAGCTGGTGGACCTGTCCATCCGGCTGGACAACCTGCTGACTGCCCACGGACGTCCGGATCGGGGCCTGTCAGTTCCATCCCCCAGCACCTCCACTCCGACGCCCATGGAGCTGGGAGGTGCTGCACTTAGGGCGACCGGAGGAGGGGCCATTCCCTGCACCATCTGTGGCCGCAGAGGGCACACTGCTGGTTGGTGCTGCGGGGGTTCCTCAATGAGTCCTCAAGGAGTCGAGGCAGCAGGCAGGGCACTATCGTGTCACCTCAGGTGAGTCGGCACCAGGCTCACCCAGAGCCCCCTGTTGCTCACATGTATGTGTTTATTTCATTTCCTAAGTTTTCCCCACATTCCCAGCATAAGGCGCTAGTAGATTCAGGTGCAGATGGGAATTTTATTGACCGTTCATTTGCCCATAGTTTAGGGATTCCCCTTGTTCTTGTGGATCTGCCCTTCCCTGTGCACACCCTAGATAGTCGACCATTAGGGTCAGAGCTGATTAGGGAGGCCACCGCTCCACTTGACATGGTTACGCAGGAGGGTTATAAGGAGAGAATCAGTCTCTTCCTTATTGATTCTCCTGCGTTTCCCGTGATGCCTGGCTTACCCTGGTTGGCCTGTCATGACCCCACTATTTCGTGGCAACAGAGGGCTCTCAAGGGGTGGTTATGAGAGTGCTCAGGGAGGTGTATGGGGGTTTCCATCGGTGCGACTACGGTGGAAAGTCCAGACCAGGTCTCCACCGTGCGCATCCCCTCAGAATATGCCGATTTGGCTCTCGCCTTCTGTAAGAAGAGGGCGATTAAATTACCACCTCATCGACGGGGGGATTGTGCGATAAATCTCCTGGTAGACGCAGCACTTCCCAGGAGTCACGTGTATCCTCTGTCACAGGAGGAGACGGCGGCTATGGAAACACATGTCTCTGAATCCCTGGGGCAGGGATACATTCGGCCCTCCACTTAACCTGCCTCTTCGAGTTTCTTTTTTGTGAAGAAGAAGGATGGGGGTCTGCGCTCGTGTATTGACTATCGAGGGAACAATCAGATCACTGTGAGGTACAGCTACCTGCTGCCTCTCATCGCCAGTGCGATCGAGTCAATACACGGGGCGCGCTTCTTCACAAAATTGGATATCAGGAGCGCTTACAACCTGGTGCGTATCCGGGAGGGGGACGGGTGGAAGACGGCATTTAGTACCACCTCAGGGCACTATGAGTACCTCGTCATGCCATACGGGTTGATGAATGCTCCATCAGTCTTCCAGGCCTTTGTTGACGAGATTTTCCGGGACCTGCATGGGCAGGGTGTAGTGGTGTATATCGACGACATTCGGATATACTCCGCTACACGCGCAGAGCATGTGTCACTGGTGCGCAGGGTGCTTGGTCGACTGTTGGAGCATGACCTATACGTCAAGGCTGAGAAATGTCTGTTCTTCCAACAGTCCGTCTCCTCCTAGGGTACCGCATTTCCACTTCAGGGGTAAAGATGGAGAGTGACCGCATTTCAGCCGTGCGTAATTGGCCGACTCCAACCACGGTAAAGGAAGTGCAGCGGTTTCTGGGGTTTGCCAACTACTACCGGAGGTTTATCCGGGGTTTGGGTCAGGTAGCAGCTCCCATTACCTCACTGCTGAAGGGGGGACCGGTGCGGCTGCAGTGGTCGGCTGAGGCGTACAAGGCTTTTGGTCACCTGAAGGCTCTGTTTACCTCGGCTCCCGTGCTGGCTCATCCGGATCCCTCTTTGGCGTTCATAGTGGAGGTGGACTCGTCCGAGGCTGGGATATTATTTAACCCTCTGTTCCCCATGTGGTTTTCGTGAGTGATTGTTTATAGTAATTCGGTCCGTGTTTGTGGGCTATCATTGTTGCCTTGTATATTTGTATTTTCTTGAGTAAAGTACTTTAATTACTCATATCTGCTGTCCTGCACCTGACTCCCTACACCAGCTACACATAGGACCCCTACAATGGCCCTAATACAGACGTGTTCCCAGAAACTGCAGGAGGTAGGCTATACAACAGCATCTTCCAATGGAAGTTAACAATGGTTGAGTGTTAGAATCACTCAGCCTCTGGTGTATTGATGATGTTGACACTGTGTTACGAATACATGCCCCAGACACACCAAGGCACTCTAGATAAATCGTCTACATTGCCTATTCTGATTAAATCAAGTTTTCTGCAGGTTTCTTCATGGTTCTATTTAAAGTCGTGTTCTCAGAACATTAAGAAAACATTCCATAAAAACCACAATAAAACATGGTAACATTCAAAGAATGTTCTAAGAATGTTATTTAAAAACATATACATTCTGTTCTCAGCATCAACAAAACTCTCTCTATCCTCTATCATGCCAAGTGTGATCAGGTGTGTTGGCCGCGCCCACTAATTGATCACACCTGATCTTAATGAAATAGGGTCTGTTTGAATAGACAAAAATTAACAGCTTTGTATGAGTTCAAAAAACAGGGGGTGCTTGCTCCATCCTGGTGGTGCAGTGGACTAATTCCATGGATAGGAAACAGAAGATCACAGGTTTGAATCTCACTGACTGCCGCAATAATTAAGAAAAGTGTTTGCATGATTAATGCCTAAGCAAATTAATTTCCTGGTGGTCCTGTCTGTGTTTAGAGTTCAAAACAGATAACCCAAACTAAGCTGGCAGTGTTATTAAAAGTCTTATTGATACCTGTTTTCAGAATGTTATGTAATTACCTTCAAATAACCTCTAATTTCCATTCTCAGAACGTTAATAAAACCACCCAGGAAAACTTTCAGGGAACCATAGTAAAACATTCTCAGAACCTCCCCGCAACCATAATAAAAGTTTCTCAGAACCTCCCTGGAATCGTAGTAAAACATTCTCAGAACCTCCCCGCAACCATAATAAAAGTTTCTCAGAACCTCCCTGGAATCGTAGTAAAACGTTCTCAGAATCTCCCTGGAACCATAGTAGAAGGTTCTCAGAACCTCCCTGCATCCTAAATATATAAGTTCCCAAAACAGGCAAAATGTTCACTTCCGTTCTCAGAATGTTTAAAAAACGTTTAGTTTTACCTGTCAGTAAACTTGTGGTTTCATTCCCAGAACGAATGGGAAACCAAAAACGTACGTTCCCACTACTTCTAAGCAACCAAATGTGCTAGCTGGGTTTTATTTACTAAAACCCTATGAATGAATCACACATTTTTGGATGAATGATAATGACAACAAAAATTGGCGTTTACACAGGCCCCACTGGACGCACACTGGTTGAATCAGCATTTTTTTGGGGGGGGGGGGTTGATGGTCGAGGCAAGCAACCCCCACCTCACCCTCCATCCTAACCGACACACGTAACATTGGTGCTTAAATCATCAGTCTTTCAGTAGCAGTCTAGAACACACATACATCAATGGCGTTAAAACAGAGATATTGTAGCCTGCACACAAAAGTGCACGTTTCTATTTACTCGTAATATGTCCTCCTCACAGCTTCTGCAATATGTTGAAAAGACCAATAAACTAAAAGCCTACGCTAAAGGTGATGCATCCTAAAAAATAGTCTATAACCTTCAATTGAAATAGTCATAATCTATGTTTACTTGTCATTGTTATTCACCGGAAGTAAATGTTGCAAATTAGGAACATTCATGAATCACATAATGAATCATTTTGCTTATTTTTCTTGTTCAGAAAAGCTTCCGTTCGTTCACCAAAACCACCAAAGTTGTCACAAATAGGGTAGGCAGAATAGAGAATAGGAAAATGAACTTTAGTAATAGTACTTACAGGTCGCAACATGCAGACTAGAGTTAAAACCAAGACACCTTTGGAAACATCCATAACGCCGGTCGATAAAGAAACGATTTGTCTTCTTTTTTAATATCCAAGAAAGATAATAAAACTGTACATGCTTTTGAACACGAACATTCACTATAATTTCGAATAAAGAAACTCTGTGATAAGTTATTGTAGCCACCTCGGATCGTTAGTATGAGCGTGCGTATTGCGCTGTGATCAAATCTTCACCTCTCACCGTGGACACACTTTTCAACCACTACTCTACTGAGGAGCAATGACAGCGAAGTCAGAAGGGAACCGCACCCTTTCGGTGCGCCTCGGAACTTCCCTCGTTTATAAATTGTATTCTGGGTTCTTCCACCTGGAGGAAGACAACAATTTCCCTGTCCTCTCTATTCATCATAAAATACATAGTTGAAAAACTGAGAACAACTCAAATTATAAAGTTGCATACGTCATAAAGTGTTTGTAGCTCAATTGTGATTTGACAAGACTACAATTATGCCGAATCAGATATGACATTGTGTTGCCATGTGTTATTATGCTGTCATAATCAAATCTTGGAATAAAGAAATCGAATGAGCTAAAATATCCCCCATTGCCCCACAACAAGAGAAAACCAACCTATTTACTTCTGTAAAAATCACGTAACCTCGTTTATCATACATTTCCCGCCTACTGTGTGCACAATTAGCCTGTGAAATTAGGATAAAACCACGGGAAACCATGGGCACAATGCTTTCTCTGATTGGGCACGACTGTCTTAATCATAAACAGTTGTGTAAAGTACTTAAGTAAAACTACTTTAATTACTACTTAAGTAAGTATCTGTACTTTACTTAAATTTTTGTATTTTTGTTTTTACTTTTACTTCACTACATTCCTAAAGAAAATGATGTACTTTTTACTCCATCCATTTTCCTGACACCCAAAAGTACTCGTTACATTTTGACAGGAAAATGGTCCAATTCACACACTTATCAAGAGAACATCCCTGGTCATCGCTACTGCCTCTGATCTGGAAGACTCATTAAACACAAATGCTTCGTTTGTAAAGTATGTCTGAGTGTTGGAGTGTGCCTGGCTAGCCGCCTGGCTATCCGTCAATAAAAATACAAATAAAATGGTGCCATCTGGTTTGTTTAATATAAGGAATTTGAAATTATTTATACTTTTACATTTGATACTTAAGTATATTTATAACCAAATACTTTTAGACTTTTACTCAAGCAGTAATTTACTGACTTTCACTTTTACTTGAGTCATTTTCTATTAAGGTATCTATACTTTTACTCAAGTATGACAGTTGGGTACTTTTTACATCACTGCTCATAAACACTCCTTTAAATTATTTTCCTTATCAGTGAAAGGTCAACATGTAATGAAATATCATTTGAATTTACAGGTGCAGCTTTCTGTCCCACTCCAGTCAGCTATGTTACAAAATGGTGGAAGTCTCGTGACACTGTGTTATGTTGTGTCTACTGTGTTCTAAGTTCACTCTCCGACCACTGGCGTAACTTAATATTAATGTGGGATGTAAATGCCCCAGACTGAGACACACACACACACACACACACACACACACACACACACACACACACACACACACACACACACACACACACACACACACACACACACACACACACACACACACACACACACACACACCTGGGCGAGTTGATAAAATCTTAAACACGGCCATATTATCCAACCGGGTCTCAGAGCATTTCATTTTATTCTGTACGTAAAGCCGAGATATTCAATTTAGTTGTATTTTTTAAATTTTGTATGGTATGTATAAATTTGTAGATGTCCATCACCCAATTCACATGATATGTTACAAATTACATTTTGTATTATATGTTACAAATTTGCAAAATGTACAGTACATTACAAATTCGCAGAAAGTACAATATGTTACGAATTTACAAAACGCATGATATGTTACAAATTCTAGCTAGGTGGCTAACGTTAGCAGGTTGGCTATCATTACCTAGGCTAGTGTAACGGATGTGAAATGGCTAGCTAGTTAGCGGGTACGCGCTAGTAGCGTTTCAATCAGTTACGTCACTTGCTCTGAAACCTAAAAGTAGTGTTGCCCCTTGCTCTGCAAGGGCTGCGGCTTTTGTGGAGCGATGGGTAACGACGCTTCGTGGGTGTCAGTTGTTGATGTGTGCAGAGGGTCCCTGGTTCGCGCCCGAGGTCGGGGCGAGGGGACGTACTAAAGTTATACAGTTACATTTATGCTGTTGACCCGGATCACTGGTTGCTGCGGAAAAGGAGGAGGTTGAAAGGGGGGTGAGTGTAACGGATGTGAAATGGCTAGCTAGTTAGCGGGTACGCGCTAGTAGCGTTTCAATCAGTTACGTCACTTGCTTTGAAACCTAGAAGTAGTGTTGCCCCTTGCTCTGCAAGGGCCGCGGCTTTTGTGGAGCGATGGGTAACGACGCTTCGTGGGTGTCAGTTGTTGATGTGTGCAGAGGGTCCCTGGTTCGCGCCCGAGGTCGGGGCGAGGGGACGTACTAAAGTTATACTGTTACACTAGGGGTTAGGTGTTAGGGGTTAAGTTTAGGAGTTAGGTTAAAGGGTTAAGGTTAGGGTTAGGTGAAGTAGTTGCTAATTAGCTAAAATGCTAATGTTGTCTGTGTTGAGATTCAAACTCGCAACATTTGGGTTGCTAGACGTTTGCGTTATGCGCCCGGCCATCAATCCCTACAAACCATCCTGCTTTTGTTTTTGCCTTAAGGAACCATTTGCCTTATGTAACCATACCAAATGTAACATAATCGTACTAATTTGAGTGTCTTGAATTGACATGTACTATGTTACGTCTAGTCTATGAGACCAGGTTGTATTATCCTGCAGCGAAAAGTAGCAGGCTAGGACTCCTCCAACTCTTCCTAAACAACTCTCCCTCTAGGACAAAATTATTATTTTATCAGCTGGCAGGACTGGACCGGAAAGGACAGGGCAGGACAGGACCGGGTCAGGCAGGACAGGAGGAGCTCAAACTAGGCAGATGGACCCCCAGATGAGTGTGCAGATGAGTGTGCAGATGAGTGTGCGTGCATACACCAGTTTCCCTGTGTGTGTATGTGCATGCGTACATCCGTGTGTTCAGATGCACAGTGAAGAAAATATCCATAAATCAGTCTAGAGTCTGTGTGTGTGTGTGTGTGTGTGTGTGTGTGTGTGTGTGTGTGTGTGTGTGTGTGTGTGTGTGTGTGTGTGTGTGTGTGTGTGTGTGTGTGTGTGTGTGTGTGTGTGTGTGTGTGTGTGTGCGCGTGCACGCGCGTGCGAGAGAGGAAGATGACTGCTCTGTTCCACCCCATGTCTGTCTCTTATCTCCTGAATGATCTGCTGAACTGTGGTCTATGAGTTCATCTTATCTGTTAAAAGAGGAACGTTATTCTCAGCCTCGGCTCTGGTGGCCGTAAATAACACCGTACATACATTACACGTTGGTTGTTCGAACCTCAATAAAAATCCCTGACCTTCTCTGGTGAAACACAGTGGTAGAATGAGTGGACCATCAATCTCCCACTATGTGTAAAACCCTGGGAGACGATATGAATGGGTAGTGAAGTAAGGGACAGACTGACTCAGTAGGCTACTCATCTGAATGACCATCTTCTATCTTCGAACAAGGCCGTTCACGTTAGACTGTTGCATCCACATTGATCTGCATTCTGCATCGGGTGGTCAGGGATGTCATTGCTTTTGACAGTGTGAAATGCGCCCTGTAATAGTCGTGGAGTTTATCTGTTTCTGTTTAACCTATCGAAAACGTATGCCTGGATTCTGTCTGGATGCGGTGTAAGTACATACAAATCTCTTTGAAAATATAGTGAAAGGATGCAAGAAGAAAAAAATCAAGGACACCCATTGTCCAGCTGTACTATTCCACAGCCAGAAGTATACTTGTTTGGTACCTCTATAGGGATACATTTGGTGAATGGAAACCTTCCTACGGTTTCTAATGGGATTTTAATGTTAATTTTATTTGTAGAGTACAACATTTTGCACTAAGTTCATCCATGCTGATATTCAAACAGCATCTGTCTAAAAGGCTTGGTACATTTATATGGTCTGCAGGTTCTTTGTACTTTCAGGAGTTCCATTTCCACTCGATGTGTATTTACTGCCTTGTATCGGTTAATGGGGTCTTAGCGCCCTCTAGTGTTTTGCTATTGAAATAAGGATGGTAGACTTTCACTTGATTATTGTTTTTACAGTAGTTCTAATTATGTTCAATTACAGTTAAAGGTATAGATAGATACAGTTGAAGTCGGAAGTTTACATACACTTAGGTTGAAGTCATTAAAACTCGTTTTTCAACCACTCCGCAAATTTCTTAACAAATTATAGTTTTGTCAAGTCGGTTAGGACATCTACTTTTTGCATGACACAAGTCATTTCTCCAAAAATTGTTTTCAGACAGATTATTTCACTGTATCACAATTCCAGTGGGTCAGAAGTTTACATACACTAAGTTGACTGTGCCTTTAAACGGCATTGAAAATTAAAAAAAAAAAATAGTTTAAATGTATTTGGCTAAGGTGTATTTAAACTTCCCGACTTCAACTGTACATAGCTTCAGGAATGAAAATAAATGATAGCCTTTTTTTTTTCATTACTTTTAATTATCTTTATTTGTGCTTCATACAAAGAAATTTAATTTAATTAATTAAGCAATAAAGAAAACCAGCATGTTACAAAAACAAAAGTAATATACAAATCGTCTAACTGTCAAAACAATTACTCGTAGCTCCAGTTCAAATAGACTAATTGTTAATTTTGATACAGTAGAATAAAGACAACTTTCATATCATTTGAAGAGGCTCCTTGCCATTAGAAGAGAGTAGAGGAGCCAACCGTCCTGCTGGAGAGTTACTGGGGGTGTAGAGGCTTTTGCTCCAGCCCTGCTCTAACACACGTGATTCTAGGTTTGAGAAACATCTCCAGCATTCTTTATAGAGCTGATCACATCTTGGTGAGACGAAGTGTATTGAGCTTTACAGCGAGAATCGTGGCACCTGCAGCATAGCTGATCTCTCTCAAAATCCCGTTCCAGCAGTCCTCCTCAAATCTGTGGGGAAAGGAGAAAATGCATTGTTCATCGTCTGTGGATTTTCTACACGGATCCAGCAGCCCCCAACTCATTTTTAGATGAAGAACTTTTAATTGAGTTCATGTAACAGTTTAACTTTAGTCCGTCCCCTCGCCCCCTCACCCGGGCGCGAACCAGGGACCCTCTGCACACATCAACAACAGTCACCCACGAAGCATCGTTACCCATCGCTCCACAAAAGCCGCGGCCCTTGCAGAGCAAGGGGAACCACTACTTCAAGGTCTCAAAGCGAGTGACGTTACCGATTGAAACGCTATTAGCGCGCACCACCGCTAACTAGCTAGCCATTTCACACCCGTTACATACATTCCCAGTGGCTATAACTAGTAATAATGACGTACGTTCAGCCAATGTTGCCCTTAATGGTTAATGGGAATTGTTTATTATTACAACAGTTACTATAACTGTGTTGTGCATCTCAGTGTAGTGCTTATGAATGATCTATGAAGCCTTTTTAAGCTGTTATATAACTGACCTCCGGATGTCGTTCATCTGTGGTTCATCTACAGCAGGGGTTTTCAAACAAGCCATTCTATGTATTTGAACTATTGCACAGCTAGGACACCTGATTCAACCTGTCAACTAATCATCAAGTGAATCAGGTACGTGAATCAGGTACGTGAATCAGGTACGTGAATCAGGTACGTGAATCAGGTACGTGAATCAGGTGAGGTCGTTCAGGGCCAATCTCTCGTAAACATAAAATGGTACTTTAGCCTCTGACTGAGCATCTGACCAGATTATGCAATATTTTAGTTATGGGTTAACTGAGAATAGTTCAAGGATACAACAATGTTAACTATCTGGGAGTCCCGGAGGAGAGGTTTAAAAAACAACTGATGTAGTGCCTATGAATGATCTATGAAGCGTTTATAAGACTTAATAAATACTCTATAAAGCCTTTATAAGTTGCTATAGCACTAACATCCAGATGTCGTTCATCTCAGTGGGTTGTGGACATCAACCGTACGCAGTGCTTTATGAATGCTCTATGTAGTGTGTACGAATGCTTTATAAGATATGATAGAAATGACCTCCAGATGTCGTTCATCTCAGTGGGCTGTGGCTCTTCGCTGATCTCGCTGGGCATCATGGCGAAGCCCCCCACAGCGTACAGACATGCCCCCATGCTGATCATGTTCATGGAGCTACGCTCCTGGGGGAACTCTACGAACTCTGACCACCTGGAACACAGCACACACACATTAAAACACACACATTAAAACACACATTATAACATACATTATAACACACATTAAAACACACATTAAAACACACACATTATAATAAACAGCATACACACATTAAAACACACACATTATAATAAAATAACAGCATACACATTAAAAACACACATTAAAACACACATTATAATAAAATAACAGCATACACATTAAAACACACATTAAACACACATTATAATAAAATAACAGCATACACATTAAAACACACATTATAACAACATGTACTAAATGTAACCCAGGCAGTTCTGTGAACCATGCTCGTGTAATAAATAACCTTGCCTGAAACCAAAATACTTCCCACTGAGCAAATTCATTAAAATGACGTGGAAACAACGTTAATTGAACCAGTGTGTGTCCAATGGTTTGTGTTAGCTTCCCTGAGGTAATGTCCAGGCTTTAGTTCAGTAGGCTAACATAGTCTTGTAATAACCAGGGTTCAAACCATAGTCTATTACATCACCTCATGAATTAATAACATGAAACAAAAGAATAAACAATCAAGCTTTTCCACATTAGAAACGTAAAAAGGTAATTTCCAATTGAGCCGACATATGCAGCGTTTTTCCCAGAATGCATTCTTCTCTAAAGAGGGGACATTGCCGTTCAAATTTCAAATCACGCCTTTAAAGCTGAACTTCCGCGAGGTGGATTGAAAAGAGCCTTACTTGTTTGTAGCGATGTCATAGACCTCTACAGTGCTGGTGAGTCCTGTGTCTGTAACGCCCGTGGCCACGTAGATCTGGTCATTGTGGACCGTCACAGCGAACAGAGAACGAGCCAGCTTCATAGGAGCTAGCTCCTTCCACTCAAACTTAGTGGGATTGTAGACAGACACCCTCCGTATGCACTTCCTAGGGGACAAAACACAGTATATAAACTTAGTGGGCTTGTGGACACACCCGCCATATGCACTTCCTCGGGGACAAAACACAGTATATAAACTTAGTAGGGTTGTGGACACACACTCTAAGTATGCACTTCCTATAGAGAGCAATACGATACAGTAACATTCTACCAGAACTCATATTTTGTGGAGTTTTAGACAGGAAGTAGGGGTGCTGAGCACCACCTGAGAAATCAGAAGAAGAAAAAAAATGTAATAAAAAAATATAGATTTTATTTGATTATCGGCTGCCGACTGCTTTTAACTTGATATCGGCATTTGAATTTGGCCTCGTAAACCTTGTTGTTATCTGATAGCCAAGGGGTTCATTGAATTGGGAAGTGGGAAGTGGGAAGTAGGAAGTGGGAAGTAGGAAGTGGGAAGTGGGGAGCCCTCCTTTTTGATGGCCATTCGAAACCAAAAGTTGTTTTATTGCTATTAAATATAGGTTATAATAGCTGTGGTTTTAATTTATTAAATATAGGTTATAATAGCTGTAAGCCTAATTGTGGTTTTAATTTATTAAATATAGGTTATAATAGCTGTAAGCCTAATTGTGGTTTTAATTTATTAAATATAGGCTGTTATAGCTGTAAGCCTAATTGATATTTTAATTAATTCGCCCAGGAAGCTAGTGCAATGTTGGTTATATGTAGGCCTATTGGTATGAAAATAAACACAACTGAACAACTTCAGAACATTTCACCAAAATACATGTCTTGTTTTTGGCTTCAAAGACAATAACAATTGTAGGCTATAACAAATGTGCATTGTCATGCAGTGACAGAATGATAAAATAGATCATGTAAATAATGAATGATTACCTCGTTGGGCTAACTTTTTTAACTTCTTGCTGTAGGCCTACATCATTATCCTCTGCCCGCATCCCTAATCCCTACCTGTAGCCTACCTGTGTCACGGTCGTGTGGAGAGACGGACCAAGGCGCAGCGTGATTAAAGTTCCACATATTTATTTAAGCGAAACTTCCAAACAAAAACAAACAAACAACGAACCGTGACTTCAGAGGTGCTACATGCACTAACTCAAAACAATATCCCACACAGCAGGTGGAAACAGGGAACCCTTAAGTATGATCCCCAATTAGAGACAACGAACCTCAGCTGCCTCTAATTGGGAACCATACCAAGAGCACCAACATAGAAATAATAAACCTAGAACACCCCCTAGTCACGCCCTGACCTACCATACCATAGAGAACCAAGGGCTCTCCATGGTCAGGGCGTGACAATACCCCCCCCCCCCCCCCCCCCCCAAAGGTGCGAACTCCGGCCGCAAAACCTGAAACCAACTGGGGAGGGTAGGGGGGGGTGATTCGTGGCGGTGGCGGCTCCGGGGGAGGTCGTAGCCCCCGCCCAGACCTCGGATTCGGCCATGGCGCCGGGCTGAACGCCGTGCCTGGACTGGGCATCGGCGCCAAGGAGGGCTCCGGCCATGGAGCTGGGTTGGACGCCGTGCCTGGACTGGGCACCAGCGCAGAGGAAGGCTCCTGCCATGGAGCGGGACTGGCCGCAGGCGCTGGAGGTTCCAGACTGTGGACCGTCGCTGGAGGTTCCGGACTGTGGACCGTCGCTGGAGGTTCCGGACTGTGGACCGTCGCAGGAGGTTCCGGACTGTGGACCGTCGCAGGAGGTTCCGGACTGGGGACCGTCGCAGGAGGTTCCGGACTGGGGACCGTCGCAGGAGGCTCCGGACTGGGGACCGTCGCCGGAAGCTCCGGACTGGGGACCGTCGACCGGAAGCTCAGGACTGGGGACCGTCGACCGGAAGCTCAGGACTGAGGACCGTCGCAGGGAGCTCCGGACTGTGGACCGTCGCAGGAGGTTCCAGACAGGGGACCGTCACAGGAGGCTCCGGACTGGGGACCGTCGCCGGAAGCTCCGGACTGGGAATGTGCATTGGAGGCCTAGTGCGTGGAGCAGGTACAGGACGTACCGGACTGGGGAGGCATACTGGAAGCCTGGTGCGTGGAGCCGGCACAGGTAGCACCGGACTGGTGACACGCACTTCAGGGCGAGTGCGGGGAGCAGGCACAGGACGTACCGGACTGGGGAGGCGCACTGGAGGCCTGGTGCGTGGAGCCGGCACAGGTGGTACCGGACTGGTGACACGCACCTCAGGGAGTAAAAATAGTGAACCGAGGAGAGTGTGGAAGAGTGAGGTGGAAAGGTAAAGAGAAGGAAAGGAAGAAAGAGCAGGAAGACGAGTGAAGAAAAGAGGAGGAGAAAGATTGGAGGAGAAGAAAAAGTTAAGAGTGAAGAAGAGTGACACAAGGAGAGTGAAGAAGAGCAGACAGAGGAGGTACAATGGCTCTTTCCAAGAAACGGAAAATGCCATTTTGATGACAACATGAGAGAATTTCCATTTATACGCTCAGGTCAAGATGATAGAATGATTAACTGCACCCTTTGTAATTCCTCTTTTTCAATTGGCAGCGGGGGAAGAACGGCAGTGGTAGAACATCAACAGACGAAAAAGCATAAAGCCTCTCTGATTGCCACCACATTCTTCATGAAGGTAGAGCCTTCCCAAGAAGATTATGATTTAGCTGTGCAGGAGGGTGTCTCTGAATACCACACTATGCGACACAATCATAGTTAACAATCTATGGACTGCACAGCAGATCTGACACGGAAGCTTTATGAGCCGAAGTTTACATGTGCTAGGACAAAATGTGAAGCCATAGTGAGTAACGTGTTAGCACCATGGGCAACTACTTTGGTAACACAGGACCTAGACCAGGTTGAATGTGTCCCTGTCCATTGATGAGTCCAATCATGGACATGTAAAGCTGCTGCCAATAGTAGTCAGATATTGTAAGATATATGGTGGCAACACATCTGTGGAAACAAAACTGCATGATTTTGTTGAATTGAAAGCAGAAACAGCATAGAAAATTGCAGCTGAGGTCCTGGTGGTCATCCAAAAATGTAACCTGCAAAACAAAGTCGTGGCTTTCTCTGCCGAAAACACAAATACCAACTTTGGAGGACTGAATAGGCTGGGGAGGGTCAATGTCCATACCAAAGTTAAAAATGCTCTGCAGCGGGAGGTGATTGGCTTAGGTTGTCCTGCCCACATCATTCATAACACGGCCAGACAGCTTTGGATATGATTCCCCATGATGTTGAGTACCTGCCCACAAAGATATTTGGATATTTTCACTGTCAGAGTAGAAAGACTGAAGAGCTTTTGTGAGTTTGTTGGCCAGGAGTACCATAACATTTTAGGACACAGCAATGTTCGCTGGCTGTCCACAGCTGGATGTCCACAGCTGGATGTCCATGCTCCCTGCTCTAGAAAGAGTGCTGAAAATGTATGTGCCATTTGAAATCTTTTTTTCTTTCTGAAGACAAATGCCCTGTTGTCCTGCGAACAATGTTCGAAAATCCACTGACTGAACTTTGGCTGGCCTTTGTCCATGGAAACCTGACGTATTCAGTGACACGATCAAGATGCTTGAAGGTCAGGACCGCTGTGCTGTGGAGTCCGCTGCAATTCTGAGAAACGTTGAGGCAAAATTGACTGCAAGACGTGATGATAACTTCATTCCAGTTTTGGTCAGAGGACTTCTGAGAGAGCTAGAGGAAAATGGAGCCATGTCTAAAGAGAGCTTTCTTATAACATCCCAATCATTCTTCACTATGGCTGTGAACTACTTGCAAGCATGGGGAAAGCACACAGATAATCTAAAATATTTACATTGTCTCCTTTTAAAAAGGCAACCTCTGCGTGAAGAGATCCAGAAGGCAGCAGGCACACTGCAGGAAAAATGCCCCAATGTGACCATCAATGAGGATGCATTGTGTGACGAGGTTACTGGCCTGCAAGAGTTCCTAAAGGGGATCGCTTGAAGAATGGAAAACATCTGAGACACCACTTAGTCAGAGATGGAGCACGGTGGTTACCCACTTCAAAGAGAACGACATCCCACACACTAACCTGGCTAGATTAGTGTCTGTTGTCATGTGCTTACCTGGAAGTAATGCACCAGTCGAGAGAGTGTTCTCCCAAATGAATGATCTATGGACAGCAGCAAGAAATAGGTTCACTGTTCCTACCATCAAGGCCATGCTTATTGTGAAGACCAACTTCCTCCTGCCAGGAGTTCATGGAGAAGCTGGCCAAAGACAGAGCAATCCTGAAGAAGATACATTCTTCTGAGAAATATACAGATTAGGTTGGTATAAGTATATTATGTAGTTACCAATCACATCATCATCTTATTTACTATGTTGTTAAGTATTTCACATATACTATTGTCTGTTTTTCTAACTTTGCTCATGTTCTTTTCTGCTCGTATTCTACCCAGACTACCAGGACCACTGAATGCCTGTTCAGATCGGACAGTGCTGTTTCGTCTGTAGTGTTTCTGTAATATAGTTGTTTTCTCTATCACAGTGTGCCTGTTAGACTAAATACATGAAACTGGAATTGTCCCCATTTTTTATTTCATAGATAATAACATTGGATATTTTAATGATATATTGACCGCCGAACTGGAAATGTCCCCGGTATAAATTTCAGAAATCTGGTCACCTCACTTTAATAAACCTAACATAAACCTAATGTTGCGGTGATAATTAATGTCTGTGGGTATATATATATATATATTATTTTTTTGCTATTCTCCAAATAGCATTTGAGAGTTTTTAATTGTGTAGAAGTACACCCCACTTTGCCATATCGCAGCACACACCCCAAACTACTTCCTGTGGCTATGATTGTAGACACCCAAGCAGCTTCTACATGGCCAGTTAGGTAACACTTCATATCCAGGTAACACTTCATATCCAGGTAACACTTCATATCCAGGTAACACTTCATATCCAGGTAACACTTCATATCCAGGTAACACTTCATATCCAGGTAACACTTCATATCCAGGTAACACTTCATATCCAGGTACCTCTTCATATCCAGGTACCTCTTCATATCCAGGTACCTCTTCATATCCAGGTAACACTTCATATCCAGGTAACACTTCATATCCAGGTAACACTTCATATCCAGGTACCTCTTCATATCCAGGTAACACTTCATATCCAGGTAACACTTCATATCCAGGTAACACTTCATATCCAGGTACCTCTTCATATCCAGGTAACACTTCATATCCAGGTAACACTTCATATCCAGGTACCTCTTCATATCCAGGTAACACTTCATATCCAGGTAACACTTCATATCCAGGTAACACTTCATATCCAGGTAACACTTCATATCCAGGTAACACTTCATATCCAGGTACCTCTTCATATCCAGGTACCTCTTCATATCCAGGTACCTCTTCATATCCAGGTACCTCTTCATATCCAGGTACCTCTTCATATCCAGGTACCTCTTCATATCCAGGTACCTCTTCATATCCAGGTACCTCTTCATATCCAGGTACCTCTTCATATCCAGGTACCTCTTCATATCCAGGTAACACTTCATATCCAGGTAACACTTCATATCCAGGTAACACTTCATATCCAGGTACCTCTTCATATCCAGGTACCTCTTCATATCCAGGTAACACTTCATATCCAGGTAACACTTCATATCCAGGTAACACTTCATATCCAGGTACCTCTTCATATCCAGGTACCTCTTCATATCCAGGTACCTCTTCATATCCAGGTAACACTTAATATCCAGGTAACACTTAATATCCAGGTAACACTTCATATCCAGGTAACACTTCATATCCAGGTAACACTTCATATCCAGGTAACACTTATGAATCAGAACCCGCAGGGCCTCCGTCACTCGGTCGCGTCATACCACTGTTATGAACATTCTCATGGCGCCCTCTACCGGCGGTGTAACAGTGGTGCCCTAAAGTATTGATAAACCCAGTCGTTCTGTATTTATCACGACTCTAAATTACACTATTGTGTCTGGCATTGCAAAAGTAGTCAAATGTTTAGTACGAAACAACTTTGCCAGCATTATCATGTCGTCAAATTTACTTTAGATAAATGGCAATGTTGTCAAAAAATAACTAACTAGCTAACGTTATACTGCATCCAAAAAGTCAATCTGGCGACATCAACATGATGACAAAAGGTTTTCCTACTAAAAATTTGCCTCCCTTTGAATTGACATTGTATTTCCAAGCCACTGTAATGCAGTTTACATGAAATGTCCATCGGCGCTCATTGACGATACATTGAGTAGAATGCAAAGTTGGGCTTTAGTTACAAAACAAACGTTCAAAACAATATTGTGATTAAACATGCAAACCATGAATAGGGGACAGCATACAATCTTCAAAAGTGTGACTTACTTGCTCTCTGCCTTTCCTCCTATGACATAGACAAGGCCATTGTGTGAGACAGTTCCATGACCATAGACTGTGTATGGAAGAGGGTCTGACTCGCCCCATTTAAATGACCTGTAGAACATAACATAGAACCAACAATTAAACATTGTTTTATAAATTGTCTCTCATCTGTCTTTACCATTGACAGAAAGCTAGAGAGAGTGAGAGAGATACAGAGAGTGAGAGAGAGAAAGAGAGAGAGGATAGAGAGAGGTAGAGACAGAAAAAAAGTCCCTGTACTGTGTGACAGAGTCCCTGTACTGTACTCACTGTCTGTCATAGATCATGACAGAGTCTAGAACGTGTTCTCCCTCTTTCATTTCCTTGCCGCCCACAACAAAGATGGAGTTTTCTGCTTCAGTCAGCCCAAACAGGCAGCGAGGGCTTGGCAGTGAGGGCATCCCCAGCCACTCTCCGCTCATAGGGTCAAACTGGAGGAGAGAGAAAGATACCAGAATGGTTTATCAATGGCATAATAGTTCATATCATTCTGCTTATAGTAAGTCAAAGTATCTCTCTGGTAGTAAGTCAAATAATCTCTCTGGTAGTAAATCAAAGTATCTCTGGTAGTAAGTCAAATAATCTCTCTGGTAGTAAATCAAAGTATCTCTGGTAGTAAGTCTAAGTATCTCTCTGGTAGTAAGTCTAAGTATCTCTCTGGTAGTAAGTCAAAGTATCTCTCTGGTAGTAAGTCTAAGTATCTCTCTGGTAGTAAGTCAAAGTATCTCTGGTAGTAAGTCAAAGTATCTCTCTGGTAGTAAGTCAAAGTATCTCTCTGGTAGTAAGTCAAAGTATCTCTGGTAGTAAGTCAAAGTATCTCTCTGTAGTAAGTCAAAGTATCTCTGGTAGTAAGTCAAAGTATCTCTGGTAGTAAGTCAAAGTATCTCTGGTAGTAAGTCAAAGTATCTATGGTAGTAAGTCTAAGAATCTCTCTGGTAGTAAGTCTAAGTCTCTCTGGTAGTAAGTCTAAGTGTCTCTGGTAGTAAGTCTAAGTATCTCTGGTAGTAAGTCAAAGTATCTCTCTGGTAGTAAGTCTAAGTATCTCTCTGGTAGTAAGTCAAAGTATCTCTGGTAGTAAGTCTAAGTATCTCTGGTAGTAAGTCTAAGTATCTCTGGTAGTAAGTCAAAGTATCTCTGGTAGTAAGTCTAAGTATCTCTGGTAGTAAGTCAAAGTATCTCTCTGGTAGTAAGTCAAAGTATCTCTCTGGTAGTAAGTCTAAGTATCTCTGGTAGTAAGTCTAAGTATCTCTGGTAGTAAGTCTAAGTATCTCTGGTAGTAAGTCTAAGTATCTCTGGTAGTAAGTCTAAGTATCTCTGGTAGTAAGTCAAAGTATCTCTGGTAGTAAGTCTAAGTATCTCTGGTAGTAAGTCAAAGTATCTCTCTGGTAGTAAGTCAAATAATCTCTCTGGTAGTAAGTCAAATAATCTCTCTGGTAGTAAGTCAAATAATCTCTCTGGTAGTAAGTCAAATAATCTCTCTGGTAGTAAGTCAAATAATCTCTCTGGTAGTAAGTCAAATAATCTCTCTGGTAGTAAGTCAAAGTATCTCTGGTAGTAAGTCAAATAATCTCTCTGGTAGTAAGTCAAATAATCTCTCTGGTAGTAAGTCAAATAATCTCTCTGGTAGTAAGTCAAATAATCTCTCTGGTAGTAAGTCAAAGTATCTCTGGTAGTAAGTCAAATAATCTCTCTGGTAGTAAGTCAAATAATCTCTCTGGTAGTAAGTCAAATAATCTCTCTGGTAGTAAGTCAAATAATCTCTCTGGTAGTAAGTCAAATAATCTCTCTGGTAATAAGTCAAATAATCTCTCTGGTAGTAAGTCAAAGTATCTCTGGTAGTAAGTCAAAGTATCTCTCTGGTAGTAAGTCAAAGTATCTCTCTGGTAGTAAGTCTAAGTATCTCTCTGGTAGTAAGTCAAAGTATCTCTGGTAGTAAGTCAAAGTATCTCTCTGGTAGTAAGTCAAAGTATCTCTCTGGTAGTAAGTCAAAGTATCTCTCTGGTAGTAAGTCAAAGTATCTCTGTGGTAGTAAGTCAAAGTATCTCTGTGGTAGTAAGTCAAAGTATCTCTGTGGTAGTAAGTCAAAGTATCTCTGGTAGTAAGTCAAAGTATCTCTCTGGTAGTAAGTCAAAGTATCTCTGTGGTAGTAAGTCAAAGTATCTCTGGTAGTAAGTCAAAGTATCTCTGGTAGTAAGTCAAAGTATCTCTGGTAGTAAGTCAAATAATCTCTCTGGTAGTAAGTCAAATAATCTCTCTGGTAGTAAGTCAAATAATCTCTCTGGTAGTAAGTCAAATAATCTCTCTGGTAGTAAGTCAAATAATCTCTCTGGTAGTAAGTCAAAGTATCTCTGGTAGTAAGTCAAAGTATCTCTGTGGTAGTAAGTCAAAGTATCTCTGGTAGTAAGTCAAAGTATCTCTGGTAGTAAGTCAAATAATCTCTCTGGTAGTAAGTCAAATAATCTCTCTGGTAGTAAGTCAAATAATCTCTCTGGTAGTAAGTCAAATAATCTCTCTGGTAGTAAGTCAAATAATCTCTCTGGTAGTAAGTCAAATAATCTCTCTGGTAGTAAGTCAAATAATCTCTCTGGTAGTAAGTCAAATAATCTCTCTGGTAGTAAGTCAAATAATCTCTCTGGTAGTAAGTCAAAGTATCTCTGGTAGTAAGTCAAAGTATCTCTCTGGTAGTAAGTCAAAGTATCTCTCTGGTAGTAAGTCAAAGTATCTCTCTGGTAGTAAGTCAAAGTATCTCTCTGGTAGTAAGTCAAAGTATCTCTCTGGTAGTAAGTCAAAGTATCTCTGGTAGTAAGTCAAAGTATCTCTCTGGTAGTAAGTCAAAGTATCTCTCTGGTAGTAAGTCAAAGTATCTCTCTGGTAGTAAGTCAAAGTATCTCTCTGGTAGTAAGTCAAAGTATCTCTCTGGTAGTAAGTCTAAGTATCTCTCTGGTAGTAAGTCTAAGTATCTCTCTGGTAGTAAGTCAAAGTATCTCTGTGGTAGTAAGTCAAAGTATCTCTGGTAGTAAGTCAAAGTATCTCTGGTAGTAAGTCAAAGTATCTCTCTGGTAGTAAGTCAAAGTATCTCTGTGGTAGTAAGTCAAAGTATCTCTGTGGTAGTAAGTCAAAGTATCTCTGGTAGTAAGTCAAATAATCTCTCTGGTAGTAAGTCAAAGTATCTCTGGTAGTAAGTCAAAGTATCTCTGGTAGTAAGTCAAAGTATCTCTGGTAGTAAGTCTAAGTATCTCTGGTAGTAAGTCTAAGTATCTCTCTGGTAGTAAGTCTAAGTATCTCTGGGAGTAAGTCTAAGTATCTCTGGTAGTAAGTCTAAGTATCTCTCTAGTAGTAAGTCTAAGTATCTCTGGTAGTAAGTCAAAGTATCTCTCTGGTAGTAAGTCAAAGTATCTCTGGTAGTAAGTCAAAGTATCTCTGGTAGTAAGTCAAAGTATCTCTGGTAGTAAGTCTAAGTATCTCTGGTAGTAAGTCTAAGTATCTCTCTGGTAGTAAGTCTAAGTATCTCTGGTAGTAAGTCTAAGTATCTCTGGTAGTAAGTCTAAGTATATCTCTGGTAGTAAGTCTAAGTATATCTCTGGTAGTAAGTCAAAGTATATCTCTGGTAGTAAGTCTAAGTATCTCTATGGTAGTAAGTCTAAGTATCTCTCTGGTAGTAAGTCTAAGTATCTCTCTGGTAGTAAGTCTAAGTATCTCTCTGGTAGTAAGTCTAAGTATCTCTCTGGTAGTAAGTCTAAGTATCTCTCTGGTAGCAAGTCTAAGTATCTCTGGTAGTAAGTCTAAGTATCTCTGGTAGTAAGTCAAATAATCTCTATGGTAGTAAGTCTAAGTATCTCTCTGGTAGTAAGTCTAAGTATCTCTGGTAGTAAGTCTAAGTATCTCTCTGGCACAGGGAGTTTGGTGACAGTGAATGTTATGAACATCTGTTATAACAACCAAAATGTCAGCAAAGCACATAATGAAGATGGCCAACAGTCTGTCTGAATGTTAATCACCACCAGACCATGCAGAGAGCCATACCTGACTAATGTTTAATAATAGCAGAGAGCCATACCTGACTAATGTTTAATAATAGCAGAGAGCCATACCTGACTAATGTTTAATAATAGCAGAGAGCCATACCTGACTAATGTTTAATAATAGCAGAGAGCCATACCTGACTAATGTTTAATAATACCAGAGAGACATACCTGACTAATGTTTAATAATACCAGAGAGACATACCTGACTAATGTTTAATAATACCAGAGAGCCATACCTGACTAATGTTTAATAATACCAGAGAGACATACCTGTAGGAAGTAGGAGCTGAGTGGTTCTTCCTTGTTGTCCTCGTTGAAGAGGAATCCTCCAGCCACAAACACCTGGTTCTCCTTGGTTACCAGACTGCAGTGGTTCTTAGGGATCTCTGTCGACTCAGATGCCACGAAACACTCGTTCCCCACCGGGTCGTACGCTACGCTCCCCGTGTCACTGATCATAAGGATCAGGTCTGTCTCAAACATCCCGAACCGAGGGTTATTGTTCAAAATCCCCGGAAGCAGACCTTGCTCATCATCAGAGTCTTCTTCATCTTCCTTGTCACCTGCCATCTTGGACTTCCTGTTCCTTGACCTCTGGACCTCTGGGAGTCTTCCTACGTGGGCGTCTTTGATCAGCTGCAGCTCTTTCTTGACCTCCGTGTTGGCCTGAATCCACTTGTGATTTTCAACCTTCTCCGTGAAGTAATCCACCGGGATCAGGCGGAAGCGGACGCAGTGCAGGAGATCCGGCAGCTCCTTCGCCCTCTCCGTTCTGTCGTAGCCCACCCAGTCCATCAGAGACTCAAACACCACCTAAATGTCCAGGTTAAGAGGACCAGAATGGGAAAAGGTTAATGGGTACGTCCCAAATCAATCTATCCATCCATCCATCCATCCATCAACCACCCACCTCCTCTCGGTCCACGTTGAGTGCGTCGGAGGTGATGATGGCTGCCAGCTCGCTGGGGCCCAGCTGGTGGATAAATTAATATACTTTATTGTCAATTGTCACAGAGACAGAAACATTTACATTTTTCCTTTAACATTTTTGCTGCAGTGGGCTAAATTAAGGTCACACGGAGTGCTTCTTGGTACAGTAGTCTTAAGTTAAACAAATCTACTTTGAAACAAAAGTATACACCTTACACACATGGTAATGGGTTTAAAATAAGAAGGCACCTGGACCATGTCAGATATACAGTTGAAATGTATTACATTTTGAGTTTACATCCCAATATTACACTTTATATACATCACAGAAGACTGAAATATATGAACCATTTGACATAGAAACACCAGATGTTCGGCTGATAAAAATAAAAATAAATATTAATTATGAAATTATGAACAATATTAATAACATTCCACCCATGAGGCCACTAGTCATTTGACTGCAGTAAAGGGCTACCACAATACCCCAAATATACCTCCCCCCCCCCACACACACACACACACACTAGGTTACCTGATGAAAATCCTGGTCCCTGACGATGAGCTGGTAACGCTCACAGATGAACTCTCTAGCTGTGAAAGCCAGGCGGGGACAGTCCAACAGAAGCCCCAGCCTGAAGATAGCCAAGCAGTTCCCCAGCACCAGCTTCTCCTACAGGGAAAATATACTAATATCACCTACATGTTCTTATCTTGTTCAATCTCGTCCCCAGCCGGCTCTCTCTTAGACGAGGTCTATTCAAGGTCTATTCTCTTACCCATGACCAGCTTCTCCCGATGATGATGATAACAGAGAGACAGAGACAGATGCTAGCTGTAGGTATGAGACGCAGACAGAGAAGACGGAAAGAGAGAGAGAGAACAAGAGAGAGAGAGAGATACAGACAGAGAGAGAGAGAGACAGAGACAGAGCGCGAGAGACAGAGAGAAAGAGACAGACAGAGAGAGAGAGAGAGAGAGACAGAGAGACAGAGACATATGCTACCTGTAGGTAGGAGACACAGACAGAGAAGATGGATGGGATCTGGTACATGTTGGCCACCATGAAGATATCCTGGACGTTCTGCTCTGTCAGGTTGATGTCCGAGGTGTAGATGTAACGCAGTATCATCGCCATGACGCCAGGCTCCACGTCTTTCAGAACGATTTCCTTCTTCCCTCCTTCCTCCAGGTTGGACAGGAACATAGCCTAAGAAGAAGAAGAAGAATCAACCAATCAATCAATCAATCACGATTGATGATAATATGATTGATGTTACTATATCATATGTGGTATTTAGTGGAAGCTTTTCTCCAATGCTGTGAGTGGATACATTTATGACCTAGAGCAGTGTTTTTCAAACTCCGGCCTGTGGTCCTGTACCGGTCCTGTACCGGCCTGTGGTCCTGTACCGGCCTGTGGTCCTGTACCGGTCCTGTGGTCCTGTACCGGTCCTGTACCGGCCTGTGGACCTGTACCGGCCTGTGGACCTGTACCGGTCCTGTACCGGCCTGTGGACCTGTACCGGCCTGTGGTACTGTACCGGCCTATGGTCCTGTACCGGTCCTGTGGTCCTGTACCGGTCCTGTGGTCCTGTACCGGTCCTGTACCGGCCTGTGGACCTGTACCGGTCCTGTGGTCCTGTACCGGCCTGTGGTCCTGTACCGGCCTGTGGACCTGTACCGGCCTGTGGTCCTGTACCGGTCCTGTGGTCCTGTACCGGTCCTGTACCGGCCTGTGGTCCTGTACCGGTCCTGTGGTCCTGTACCGGCCTGTGGACCTGTACCGGTCCTGTACCGGCCTGTGGTCCTGTACCGGCCTGTGGACCTGTACCGGTCCTGTACCGGCCTGTGGACCTGTACCGGCCTGTGGTCCTGTACCGGCCTGTGGACCTGTACCGGCCTGTGGTCCTGTACCGGCCTGTGGTCCTGTACCGGTCCTGTACCGGCCTGTGGACCTGTACCGTCCTGTGGACCTGTACCGGCCTGTGGACCTGTACCGGCCTGTGGACCTGTACCGGCCTGTGTGATGTTGTTGACCAGTCCCACAGATGTTAAGTTGACACTGACTTAGTCAGTTCTACAATGCCAATTGTAATGTAAGTAACCCTCCAAGGAGGAAGAAGTATAGCCTGCCGGTCACTGACACAAAAACTGTTCAGAAACACTGGCCTAGCGGGAATCCACTACCCACAACACAAGAATTGCTAACGTCATGCTTTTACTTTGCTGAGTCACACAGCACCAACAAATTACCTTGAAGAAGGGGCTGGAGGCAGCGAGGACCAAGCGGTGGCACGGAAACTCTCTGTCCTTGATCTTCAGGACACAGTCTACAAACTTCTGGTTTTCCAGCAGGTCACAGAGGCCGTCCTGAAGCAAGGTTTGCTGGTACATCCTTGGCTGTTCCACTGGGTCTATCGATAAGGCAGCCATCTTGTTTTTCTGTTAGGGTCTCCTCTGGTCCTCTCTTACATCCTATCAACTTGTCGATGTTTTTGTGGGAAATATTTCTAAAACAACGAGGGTATGATCCCTGCTCGCTCCCCACAACAGGACAGCACAGTACTGCCTGTTTTCAAAGTACAGTCCAGAGAGAGAGAGAGAGCGAGAAATGAGGTTGGGTAATGGGGCAGCTAGCTAGTCCACATCGGTAGCAGTTCCCGCAGCTGTCTGTAGCTGTCAGTCTCTCCAACTCGGAGTGTATTTATAGATAATATAGCATATGTAGTCAACACACACATCACTTTACATACTGGAAAGACCCTGTAGTGATTAAGTAGGGGCGTCACACTCCTTTTCTCCAACACAGACTTTTCATAGTCCACAATGTTCGGATCCCAAAAGGATGTTTGTCAGGTATGTTTTGGAGAACATTAGTGTGCAGGCCCTGCTTCACTATTTATAGTTGGGGGTCTCACAAAGCTGAGGAATCCATTTTGGTGAGTGTGTAAAATGACCTCCCTACGGTCTCTCTCTTTCGTCTCTCTGGACAGCCCCCCTACCCCATCCCCCACCAACAGCTGACCTGCAGCCCAAAGGGGAGTGTCATGTTCTCCCCCTTCATTCGCCACTCAGCCAGGCGTGGAAAATCTAATTGTATTTGTCACATGCGCAAAAATGCTTACTTACAAGCCCTCAACAACAGTGCAGTTTTAAGAAGAAAAAATATATATATATAAACATTATTTATGAAATTAACTAAACAAAAAAAGGAACACAACACAATAACAAATAATGTTTATTAATTATGAAATTATGAAAAATATTAACATTCCACCCAATAACAATAACGAGGCTATATACAGGGGGCACCAATACCGAGTCAACGTGTGGGGGTACAGGTTAGTCGAGGTCATTTGTACATGTAGGTAGGGGTGAAGTGACTATGAATAGATAATAAACAGTGAGTAGCAGCAGTGTACAAAACAAAGGGAGGGGGGGTGTCAATGTAAATAGTCCGGGTGGCCATTTGATTAATTGTTCAGCAGTCTCATGGCTTGGGGGGTAAAAGCTGTTAAGGAGCCTTTTGGACCTAGACTTGGTGTTTCGGTACCACTTGCTGTACGGTAGCAGAGAGAACAGTCTATGACTAGGGTGGCTGGAGTCTTTGCCTATTTTTAGGGCCTTCCTCTGACACTGCCTAGTATAGAGGTCCTGGATAGCAGGAAGCTTGGCACCAGTGATATACTGTGCCGTACGCACTCGTCTCTGTAGTGCCTTGCGGTCAGATGCCGAGCAGTTGACATACCAGGCGTTGATGCAAGCGGTCAGGATGCTGTTGATGGTGCAGCTGTAGAACATTTTGAGGATCTGGGGACCCATGCCAAATCTTTTCAGTCTCCTGAGAGGGAATAGGTTTTGTGCCCTCTTCACAACTCTTGGTGTATTTGGACCATGATAGTTTGTTGATGATGTGGACACCAAGGAACTTGAAGCTCTCGACCTACAGCCCAGTCGATGTGAATGGGGTCGTGCTCGGGCTCTCCTTTTCTTGTAGTTCACGAGCAGCTCCTTTGTCTTGCTGATGTTGAAGTCTCCATACTTTAGATAACTATGCTCTCTTACACGCTATCACCTTGTGCTGCACTGATGTGATTGAGACTGGATAGGTCAAAAAAAGAATGGAAGCATGGAGTCAGTGTGATCCATGTTGCTCTGACCTGTCCCATCCTGTCAGATCAGTGTGAATGAGATAGGACATGGACAAGTAGATTCTAGAAGAGCTTTGGGACACTCTTGCGTATCCTAGTGTTGAGTGATGAATGGCTGAGACATTTGTCCTGAAAGTGAAGTGAGCAACTTTGATTTATTAATGTACAGTAGGCTACATCCCCTTCATCAGTGACGCATGGGATTTTAGACAGTGAGACTTGGCCCCCTTGTGGTGACAGTGGGAAAGTTCCGGAAGTATGTTTTCATGTGGGGGACATAGAGTACCTTCATAGAGCACCTAGAGTCCATTAGAGAGTTCATGATGAGAAAAATAAATTTGAGGACAGAAAGTTGTATTCCTAACAGTTTATTATGTTGTCTCCAAATCTTATCAAATCCCAACCGGAAAAATTATCACTGAAAAATTATCACTGAACTGAATTCAGTGACTTAATAATTTAAATTCAATTGAATTCAACTGAAATAAATTTAAATTCAATTTCAGTTAAACTGAATTCAATTTAAATGATAGGAAATGAACACATAGTGAGTTGTCAGCCTAAAAACGTGTCATGACTCTCCTGTGAGAATCTAAAGATAAGGTTACATGACCCCTCTCACCCACAGAGGGGAGGATGGTTTGATGTGGGGGTTTTATGACACCTCACGCCCGGTTGTAAATTGTATGCAGCAGAGAACTCTTTTTTTGGTCTTCAGTAGTTGTGATCGGAATCTCTTTGTTACAGAGATGCCCAAAATCTCTAACGTCCGAAAGTGAACACTGGGACAATATTTCTAAAATCCGGATGTAGGGAATGATGAGAGATGGAATATGGGAAATTCATGTCTATTTTGTGATGTCATTAAAAATGGTATAAAAATGTTATATAATGAAAATATTGTAACTTGAAGAGTATACACAGTGTGTATGTCAGGTTTTAATCCTTTACGTTGTGTAGGAAATACCAAAGAGGATGGTAATATTTTTGTTAAGATAGTATTGTGATTTTAGTTTTCTAACAAGACCATAGTTTTGATGATAATTTGCCCCAGTAACTAGCCACGCCCGAGGGAACTCAGAGAGCGTGTCAGCATGATGGAAACGCCCCACTTTTTAACAGAGTGTATAAAGGATGAGTTGAGAATTAACATACCAGATCAGGAGTCAAGCTGCAGCTTAGGTCTCCATTGGTTTACGACACTGAAAATCAACACGAGGTGAAGACGACAAAGTAGCCTCTCTAACAATCAATGTTACGGCTGTGTAGCTGTTCTAAGTACTGTATCTAAGAAAGTGAAATTAAGTAGGACCATCCTGTTACTCTTTTCAAATCATTGTTGAATATACTGCTCTCGTCATCCCACTGGGGATTATCAACATGGCTGATTAGCTGTCTTCAGAGGACCACTCTTCCAGAACGGGTTAAAGTGAACACCATCCTGTTAGTTCTGCTTAAGACTACAGGACAATGCATTGAAGCTACGAACGACTAAGAATAAGGACATTGGGACCTCTTGTGGACAATCAGAGCCTTACATTTAATTTGGGAGAAGGCTCAACAGAACCCTTTTCACAAAGGCCTGGGTCCAACAGAGATACACGATGAAGGAAGACATTCAAACACGTAAATACATTCATTATTTCTTTACCCCAAACAGTTGCTGTTCGGGGCAAAGTATTACGATTACTGTGAGCATAGTTCCAAGTGTATAAGTTTGTCTTTCTTTCTCCCTTTGTTCATCTCTGTTCCTCCCTCTTTTGATAAACAAGCAGTCATGTTGTCGTTAGTCCGCTAGGGACCTGTTTCCATCGTATTAAGCTTCTAATCAATAACCTATGCCGTGTGTGTATCTTGTGTTATCATTTAGATAGTTAGTAAATAAACAATTAAATAAATTTGTGTGATATGGAATGATCAGTAAAGCTGGGGTTTGTGCAGATACAAGGAGTATGCAACATTCAGAAGTATGAGACTGATATGAGGTAATGATTAATTAATGAGACTGATATGAGGTAATGATTAATACATTAATTAATGAGACTGATATGAGGTAATGATTAATTAATGAATTATGAGACTGATATGAGGTAATGATTAGTACATGAATTAATGAGACTGATATGAGGTAATGATTAATTAATGAATTATGAGACTGATATGAGGTAATAATTAATAAATGAATTATGAGACTGATATGAGGTAATGATTAATACATTAATTAATGAGACTGATATGAGGTAATGATTAATACCTTAATTAATGAGACTGATATGAGGTAATGATTAATTAATCAATTAATGAGACTGATATGAGGTAATGATTAATTAATAAATTATGAGACTGATATGAGGTAATGATTAGTACATTAACTAATGAGACTGTTTTGAGGTAATGATTCATAAATGACTGATATATCTTCTAGAGCAGGGAAAAGGCTGTATGCGGCCCGCAACCTGATTCAATACAGCCCGCGGAATCATGTTCAGGTCACATAAAGAATTTGCGATAGTAAAGTTTTGAAAAACGTATTTGTTATTCAAATTAAAAGCTCAATGAATACTTGCCTTTGTATAATGATTTAACTCCCACCTCTTGTGGGACATTTATTTTGAAGGAACGTATAAATAACAACTCCACGAGGATAGACAGTGACTGACAGGTTGACACACACGTCACATTTACAAATAGTAGCTAGCTAGAAATTGCGCGAAAATTAGATTTAAAAGAAAAGGAAAGTAGACAATGAATGTAGGGTATTCCAGCAAGAGTGGACATCAAAATATGTATTTATTGAGGTATCAGGGAAAGCTGTATGCTTAGTTAGCAAAGAGAACATCGCTGTCTTGAAAGACTACAACTTGTCCCGACACTTCCAGACGAAGCATGCAGAGAAATATAGGAATATGTCCTCTGAGCAGAGGGCAAGTGCATCGAAAGAGTTGCTTTCTCAGTTGCAAAAGCAGCAAGAACTTTTCACAAAACTGCATTCAGCGAACCACGGAAATGCGAGAGCTAGCGATGTAGTCTCCCACAAAATTGCTACACAGAGCAAGCCATTTGCTGAGGGAGAATTCATTAAAGTATGTTTCATTGACTCTGCAGCAATACTTTTCCCCGACAAGAAAGAGTTGTTTGAAAATATTTCTCAGTCAAGACGAACAGTAACACAACGTGTTGAGGACATTGCAGAGAATATGGAACAACAATTGAAAGACAAGGTAAAGGATTTCACCTGTTTCTCCTTGGCCCTGGATGAGAGCAGTGATGCACGTGACACTGTGCAGTTGTTGATATTCTTACGAGGCATAACCCCAGAATTATTTTCCTGCATTGCATTATTCTTCAGAAGGTGCTCTGTAAATGTGTTCTGAAAATGAGCCATGTTGTGGATACAGTCACTAAAGTGGTAAACTTCATTAGAGCAAAATCTTGAAACCACAGGCAGTTTGTCTCACTGTTGGAAGAGACAGAGTCGGGTCATGCTGATCTCCCCTACCACACAAACGTGAGATGGCTGAGTTTGGGGGAGGTGCTTAAAAGGGTGTGGGACCTGAAGTCGGAGATTGCTGAGTTTTTGCAAATGAAAGGAAAATGTGGATTTCCCTCAACTGCAAGATAAAGAATGTTTGGCTGATTTTGTCTTCACCGTGGACATCATGGCCCTCATGAAGGAACTGAATTACAAACTACAAGGGAAGGGCCTTTTTGCACATCAGATTTACAGCCTTGTCAAAGCCTTCAAGGGAAAATTACTCCTCCTGACCCGCCAAGTAGAAGCCAACAATCTCACCCACCTTCCGACACTACTAATCTGTTCCCTATCAGATGACCAGCGGGAGAAGTATCCATCGCTGCTGTGTGCTTTTAACGGTGAGTTTTTCCAAGTGTTGGAAAATGACATGCTGTTGGTTTCCTCTCCTTTCACCTTCAATGTGGATAACTCTCCCACTGACCTGCAACTTGAGCTTATCGATCTTCAGTCTGATGCAGTGATTGGAGAACTATTCAATACAATGTCACTAACGAGGTTCTATGCATCTCTCGATGAACAAAACTTTCCAAAGATTAGGAGTCATGCTCAGAAGATGTTTGTACTGTTTGGGTCAACCTATGTATGTGAACAGACATTTTCAGTGATGAAATATAACAAGTCAAGGCACAGAGCATCTCTTACTGACTCCAACCTCAGCAATCCTGCGCATAGCGACGTCAGAAACTATACCTGACTTCACTGCTCTAGTCAATGCTCATTAGACTTCACTCCTCACACTGATTGAGTCGTTTAAATGTAATGTTGAGCTATCTCTTTCTTGTGATTTTGTTTATATCCGTTAATAAGAGTTCTGTCCGTGGTGCTGAATGCACAGTGTACTTTTCCATCCGTGTAGTTCATTGCATGTTTAAATAATGAAAATACCTACCAAAAGGAGAACATGGATGTGGTTTATTTCTGTGCATGTTAAAAAGTAAAATAAATAGTATATCTGGACGTTATTTACAGTAGATATATCTGTCAACACAGTCATACACATGATGTATAATCCTGTAATATGATTCTGGACCGCCGGTGGCAAAAATATATTCTAATGTGGCCCTCCATGGAAAATAATTGCCCAGGCCTAATCTAGAGTTTAATGGTAACTCGTTAAACAACTTCTTCTGTGGTGCCAAAATCCTAACGAGTTAATTGTTACACGATTAACAATTAAACATAGTTAGTTGATTCGATACATAACAGTCGTCAGATTAATGAAAGTCACGTCACGAACAACGTAACAAAAGATGACGACAACAGCACTAAACCGGGACGTTATCTATTGTCTCCTAAACAGACCTACCAATACTTTAGGCGCTTTCATTAATTGCACTTTTTGCGACTATGTATACCCTTGGATCGACAGTGGCAGATAAATCAAGTGCACCTCTAGTACTTGAAAGTATTTGACATATGTATTTCTACTCAGGTTTGAAATATGTATTTCTACTCAGGTTTGACATGTGTAGTTCTACTCAGGTTTGACATGTGTATTTCTACTCAGGTTTGACGTGTATTTCTACTCGGGTTTGACGTGTATTTCTACTCGGGTTTGACGTGTATTTCTACTCAGGTTTGACATGTGTATTTCTACTCAGGTTTGACATGTGTAATTCTACTCAGGTTTGACAAGTGTATTTCTACTCAGGTTTGTCATATGTATTTCTACTCAGGTTTGACATGTGTAATTCTACTCAGGTTTGACATGTGTATTTCTACTCAGGTTTGACATGTGTAATTCTACTCAGGTTTGACGTGTATTTCTACTCAGGTTTGTCATATGTATTTCTACTCAGGTTTGACATGTGTAATTCTACTCAGGTTTGACATGTGTATTTCTACTCAGGTTTGTCATATGTATTTCTACTCAGGTTTGACATGTGTATTTCTACTCAGGTTTGACATGTGTAATTCTACTCAGGTTTGACATGTGTAATTCTACTCAGGTTTGACATGTGTATTTCTACTCAGGTTTGACATGTGTAATGAAACTCAGGTTTGACATGTGTAATGAAACTCAGGTTTGACATATGTATTTCTACTCAGGTTTGACATGTGTATTTCTACTCAGGTTTGACATGTGTATTTCTACTCAGGTTTGTGTCTTATTTTATTTAACCAGGCAAGTCAGTTTAAGAACAAATTCTTATTTTACAATGACGGCCTACCCAGGCCAATCCCTCCCTAACGACACTGTGCCAATTGTGCGCCGCCTTATGGGACTCCCAATCACAGCCCGGTTGTGATACAGCCCGGGATCTAAACCAGGGTCTGTAGTGACGCTTCTAGCACTAAGATGCAGTGCCTTAGACCGCTGCGCCACTGGTGATCAACTGAATCTCTCTTAGACGGATAACATTTTACTGAACAGGTTTCAGTGACAGGACAGAGAGTCCCAGACTAACCCATATCCCTTGGTGCTGGAGCCTTTCATAGTGTGCCGACTGATGTCAGAATAGGTCCTCAGCCCAGACCCTCTCAGAGTGGCATGTTGCCAGCCAGACCTGGATTCAAATAGTATTTCAAATATTTCAAAAACTTCAACTGTATTTTATTGAGCTTGTCTGTTGCAATGCAACCAATTAAAAATTCCAATCATGTAAAACCCACCCATCTGGTAACCCAGACAAGCTTAAGGAAATGTAATACAAAGTATTTAAACAATTTCTAATACTATTTAAACCCAGGTCTTTATCCAGCAGCAGGCTGTGTCATCTGAGAGGGGAGGAGGGAGATGCAGAAATGTCACACTTAATCTCTACTGTAAAATAATGGCAGAGTGGAGTTTAGAAGTCATGCATACTGTATGGAGTTGAGCAGTCATGGATACTGTATGGAGTTGAGCAGTCATGCATACTGTATGGAGTTGAGCAGTCATGGATACTGTATGGAGTTGAGCAGTCATGGATACTGTATGGAGTTGAGCAGTCATGGATACTGTATGGAGTTGAGCAGTCATGGATACTGTATGGAGTTGAGTAGTCGTGGATACTGTATGGAGTTGAGCAGTCATGGATACTGTATGGAGTTGAGCAGTCATGGATACTGTATGGAGTTGAGCAGTCATGGATACTGTATGGAGTTGAGCAGTCATGGATACTGTATGGAGTTGAGCAGTCATGGATACTGTATGGAGTTGAGCAGTCATGGATACTGTATGGAGTTGAGCAGTCATGGATACTGTATGGAGTTGAGTAGTCGTGGATACTGTATGGAGTTGAGCAGTCATGGATACTGTATGATGTTGAGCAGTCATGGATACTGTATGGAGTTGAGCAGTTATGGATACTGTATGGAGTTGAGCAGTCATGGATACTGTATGGAGTTGAGTAGTCATGGATACTGTATGGAGTTGAGCAGTCATGGATACTGTATGGAGTTGAGCAGTCATGGATACTGTATGGAGTTGAGCAGTCATGGATACTGTATGGAGTTGAGCAGTCATGGATACTGTATGGAGTTGAGCAGTCATGGATACTGTATGGAGTTGAGCAGTCATGGATACTGTCCATAGTAGAATGGAGGGATGGACTTTAGTGCTATGAGTTTGGGTTGGGGTTCATTCCATATGAAAAACAATATAAACAAAGATGTATTTGTAAGAATGTAATCCATTCTATAAATTATTAATCCATTTTGAACTACATTTTCTGTTCAATAATACTGTATAACCCTTTGATTCTTGTTAGACGGTGGCTCAACCAATACAATAGCCTAAAGATATCCTGAAGAGATAAAATAGGCCTCTTCTGTAACATGTGTACCTATGTAGTTACTCAGCAGGGACTCCCACTGGATCTCTTCTTAGCACTAGGGGTCAGATTTTTTATTTTAATTTTAAATAACGTGCCCAACGTAAACGGACATTTTCTCTGGCCCAGATCGTAGAATATGCATATAATTTACAGATTAGGATAGAAAACACTCCAACGTTTCCAAAACTGTCAAAATATTGTCTGTGAGTATAACAATACTTATTCTGAAAGCGAAAACCTGAGAAAATGTAACCCGGAAGTGATATTTAAAATAAAAATATATATATATCTGTGTTCCCTGGCCCATCTAACCTCCATTTAAAGGGGTATCAACCAGATTCCTTTTCCAATGGCTTCCTCAGGCTGTGGCCAGGCTTTAGACATAGTTTCAGGCTTTTATTTTGAAAAATGAGTGAGTTTTTTCAAAAGTAGTCAGGTGTCCTCTGAATATTTCCTGCGTGCGAGAGAGGGGCACCCCATTTTCCTTTTGTCTCTTAATGAATAGGTTATGGTCCGGGTGAAATATTATCGATTATGTTTGTTAAAAACAACCTGAGGATTGATTATAAAAAACATTTGACATGTTTCTACGACCATTACGGATACTTTTTGGAATTTGTCAAACGGAACACGGCTTTGGTTTTCTCAACATAATGCGCAACCCAAATCGCGTTTTTTTGTGATAAAAGTAATATTTATCGAACAAAAAGAACATTTGTTGTGTAACTGGGAGTCTCGTGAGTGGAAACATCCGAAGATTATCAAAGGTAAGCGATTAATTTGATTGCTTTTCTTACTTTCGTGACCAAGCTAACCAAGCTAATATAAGGCTAGCTGTTGTAGCATTGAAAGCTACACTCACAAAAGCTTGGATTTCTTTCGCTGTAAAATATATTTTCAGAATCTGACACGATAGGTGGATTAACAACAAGCTAAGCTGTGTTTTGGTATATTTCACTTGTGATTGCATGATTATAAATATTTTTTGTAATATTCTTTTATCTGATACGTTTGGAAATTTTCATCTTCCTTTCTGGACCGGAACGAGGCTGTAGTTTTCTCAACATAACGCGCAACCCAAATGGCGTTTTTTTTGTGATAAAGGTAATATTTATCGAACAAAAATAACATTTATTGTGTAACTGGGAGTCTCATGAGTGCAAACATCCGAAGATTATCTAAGGTAAGCGATTCATTTTATTGCTTTTCTGACTTTCGTGACCATGCTAATTTGGGGCTAGCTGTTGTAGCATTGAAAGCTACACTCACGAAAGCTTGGATTTCTTTCGCTGTAAAATATATTTACAAAATCTGACACGATAGGTGGATTAACAACAAGCTAAGCTGTGTTTTGGTATATTTCACTTGTGATTGCATGATTATAAATATTTTTAGTAATATTTATGCATTTGGCGCCCTGCAATTCAGCGGTTGTTTAGGGAAATGATCCCGTAAAAGGGATCCGTAGCGCAGAAAAGTTAAAGTTTGTTACCATTATTGTTAGGCTACTTCAAGTTCTTCAATAAAAAATTATAATAAAAAGAAATACTCAAGATGTAAGATGAAAAATGTTGACGTAATTTAGGTCTCAAGTAGAAATAAACGTTCTGGGGAAAAAAGCTATGTAATATCAACACAAACAAGACAGAGTTATGAGGTTTCAGTTTTGTATTACTGCAGTTGTTTTGGTACATTAAAAACACACATAAAAGACACTTGAACAAAATGTAGAGACATTTAGCTCAGAGGTGTTTGACAACAACGTGCAATGCCAAGGATGTGGGTTTGATTCCCACGGGGGGACCGGTACAAAAAATTGATACAATCACTACTGTAAGTTGCTCTGAATAAGAACATATGATGTCAATATATTAGCTGCGTCTGCATAAAATATTTGCCATGTCTATCTTCAATTTCCTGATATCCATCTTTTGTTTTAATATGAATATACAAAATGTACCTTCGGTACCAAAAAGGATGAGGGTACGGGTCAGATGGCGACTATCTACAGCAAGTGCACTTCAGGACTTTTCACAGTTAAAAATAATAAAATAATGCTTTGTTTTTTCAAAACCAACACAGAGTGGTAGAGTAGTAGTTGTCATGGTGACAACTTGGTAGTAGTAGTAGAAGAGTTGCCACGACGATGATTACCCCGTGACTTGTGACAGTCTGGTACGATTCAGTACAGTACGGAAGTGCGAGGGGGTGCGAGGGGGGAGGGGGGTTGTTGACTGTTGATGTGAAAACCAGGTCCTCAAAAAACAAAATTAAGTTTTCTCCTTGTTTGTGCGTTTACTCAGCTTTCTTTTTTCCGATCTCCTCAGGCATGTCTTGGGGTGTAGGGGGCACGGCCGCTGGCTCGGGGTCATCCAAAAAGGCTTGTTTTCTCTCCCTCTCCTTCACCAGCTGAACACCACAGTAGGTCACAAACAGTACAGACAGCGTGGACAGAGGGAAACCTGGAAGACAGAGACAAGAAGTGAGAAATAGACTAGAGAAAGATGTGAAATATAAGATGGAGAAAATATACTTTTGAACGACTGCAGTTTTCAATGTAAATTAGACGGGTCAAGAACACTTTCAAAAGGAAGGAGTACATCTTTATCAGACTGGTCAAGAACAGTTTCCAAGGAAGGAGGACATATTTATCAGACTGGTAAAGAACAGTTTCCAAGGAAGGAGGACATATTTATCAGACTGGTAAAGAACAATTTCCAAGGAAGGAGTACATATTTATCAGACTGGTAAAGAAAAGTTTCAAAGGAAGGACATCTTTATCAGACTGGTCAAGAACACTTTCAAAGGAAGGAGTACATCTTTATCAGACTGGTCAAGAACAGTTTCCAAGGAAGAAGGACATCTTTTGTCAAACACCTCAGACCAACAAGCTGTTATTCTCTGTGGCGTTTCTTTCTATGTAACTACATACAATATTTACGTTTGGCCTATAATGTAAATATGGATATACTTTTTCTACATGACTTTTGAGCATTGTTCTTTGTGTTGTCCACTCCAGTAAAGGTCCTTCTTACCTTGGACGATCAGTCTTTTTCCCACCAGCTTGGCGAACTCCAGACTGTTGAGAGCCAGGATGTTGTAGAGGATGATTGTCCAGAAGTTGAGGGCGCCGAAGACGGCTCTGATTCTACGAGACATGGCCTCACCTATGGCATACTGTGGACGGAGGGGACAGAGGGACAAATCCATGGCTTTTGCTGAAGGCCCAATCAGTCTCCAGCCCCTACTTTCTACAGCCACTCCTGCAGATCTGAATCTGACAGGATTGGATTGCAAAGCAATATTGAAATATTGGGAGCCATGTGGCAACATTGGCAGCACACCTGCAATCATGATTCCAATGTGCAGCTGATTCATATCAGTACATAGCTGGGGTACAGTAGCCCCCCCCCCCCCCCAGACGGTACAGTAGCCCCTCCCCCAGAGGGTACAGTACCCTCCCAGGATGAGGGTTGGTCTACCATAGAGCAGCTCTTTCCCACATAGCATCCATTCATTTTCAATAACAATTTGCCTTGTATTTTTTTAACCCTTACTTTACCAGGTAAGTTGACTGAGAACACATTATCATTTAAAGCAATGACCTGGGGAATAGAGGGGGGATGAATGAGCCAATTGGAAACTGGGGATGATTAGGTGGCCATGATGGTATGAGGGCCAGATTAGCAATTTAGCCAGGACACCAGGGTTAACACCCCTACTCTTATGATAAGTACCATGGAATCTTTAGTGACCACAGAGACAGGACATCCCATCCAAAAGACCGCAACCTACACAGGGCTATGTCCCCAATCACTTCCCTGGGAAATTTGGATATGTTTTGTTGTTGACCAGATGAAATAGTGCCTCCTACTGGCCCCCCGACACCACTTCCAGCAGCATCTGGTCAACCACCCAAGGAATCAAACAGGACCAACACTGCTTAGCTTCAGAGGCAAGCCAGCAGTGGGAGGCAGAGGTGGTTTGCTGCTGGTGTTAAAACTTACCTCGATGTTGGAGAAGGGAGGTATGGAGAAGATCTTGTCCACCCAGAGCTCCAGGTTGAGACCAAAGCAGTTGAAGAACGACCAGATGTAGACCAGCTCACATGGACCCAGCCACAAAGTGGTCACAACGAACGTACAGATGGTCGCCACCAGCTCCTTGAAGATATTTGTGTGGCTTCCTCCAATGTAGTCGTAAACATACCTGTTAGAGGAGATTTGAGATGGAGACACCATTTTGTTAGTAATGAAGGGTTCATTGTTTTGCCTTTGGTCATCAAAGGATGTTCTCCCCGATGATGGAAGTGGGGCCCGAGTTAAACCGTTTAGGAACCACTGATATTGGGGAGTAAATAAGCTTTAAAATGAATTCTGGGCATTAAGAGGGGTTTGAAAATGTTTTGCCATCTATCGACTACGGGACACTCACTTGCACAGCCAGTCATTGATGCCTCTGTCAAAGTGCCTACAAATTGAAGAGAGGATATTAGTTAGAGAGCATCTAGTCTATATTCATTGACCTAAAACTCAATACTCATTGTGATGTCCACATCCAGCAGTAGATGTATAACGAAATGGCACAGAACACAGCTTCCGACATTCACTAGACAAGTGACATGTGAAGGGTTAAGGTTCTGAGACTTACATTTACGTCATTTAGCAGACGCTCTTATCCCTGAGCGATATTACAGGAGCAATTAGGTTTAAGTGCTTTGAACAAGGGGCACATCAACAGATCTTTCACCTAGTCGTCTCGAGTATTCGAACCAGCCACCATTCAATTACTGGACCAATGCTCTTAACCAGGGATTCACTACATGTGAATCCCTGTGGTGGTTGGACACTTACGTCTCAGCGAACACGTAGAGCATGGTGATACACTTAGGAGGCTGAGGAGGATCCAGATGATCAAGTCTGGCCACAGTGTTGATCACCCCAAACATCACCGCTGCCTTCACCCAGTCATACACCAGGTTAGAGTAGGCCAGACCAGCTACAGACGAGAACGACAAGTTAAGTTCCTGTCCAGATCATGCATCATTTGAAACGACATGCAATTCACTTACAGTTTTGTTACACATTTCAACGTGTCATTGATAATATGTAGACGCTATATAGAGAGAAGATAACACCGTAGCATAATATCATATTTTTATTACCACAACCACCGACAACTCTACAGAGAAATCATGCTAAACTTGATATCTCTGTTAGGTAGTGATATTGGCCTATAAGATGAGGTTGTATTTTCTGTTTTCCTGGTCAGTTTTTCCTGGTCAGGTGAGGAAATAAAGAGGATTCAATCCAGTGGATTTATGCAGGGAATACACTACACTATTTCGCTACGAATTCGCCATGTTTTTGCCATCCCAGATCCATTTTAATGATCGGGGTGAAATCCTATGAACTTGGGTTAGGGTCAGAATACGTCGGGACTGGCGTAGTTTGAACAGGTTAAGGACGCACCGATGATGACTGTTCCGTTCTCCAGACCCCTGTCGGATGACCCTATCATTTTCTGACATGTCAGACCTTTTTTGTCGTACATCTTGTAGTATGAGCAGTGCTACGACGCGATTGGGCAATGGACTACTGCCAATAGCCAATGAGCACTTAGCATGTGAGACAAAAACAAAGATGGTGAAGAGGAGAGCAACAACAACATGCACTGTGTGGACCGAGGTGATGGAAGACAGATTGGGGGAGCTGTGGAGAGAACACAGCTGCCTTTTCAATATTAAACGTTTTATGTGACCCTCTGCAGAATAGAAAGTCCATATTGTCCAAGTCTGACCAACCATTGGCTGGTCCATATTCTGCGCCTCTACCATTGGCTGGTCCATATTCTGCGCCTCTTCTATTGGCTGGTCCATAGTCTGCGCCTCTTCCATTGGCTGGTCCATATTCTGCGCCTCTTCTATTGGCTGGTCCATATTCTGCGCCTCTTCCATTGGCTGGTTCATATTCTGCGCCTTTTCCATTGGCTGGTCCATATTCTGTGCCTTTTCCATTGGCTGGTCCATATTCTGCGCCTTTTCCATTGGCTGGTCCATATTCTGCGCCTTTTCCATTGGCTGGTCCATATTCTGCGCCTTTTCCATTGGCTGGTCCATATTCTGCGCCTCTTCCATTGGCTGGTTCATATTCTGCGCCTTTTCCATTGGCTGGTCCATATTCTGTGCCTTTTCCATTGGCTGGTCCATATTCTGCGCCTTTTCCATTGGCTGGTCCAATGAAAGACAGATTGGGGGAGCTGTGGAGAGAACACAGCTGCCTTTTCAATATTAAACGTTTTATGTGACCCTCTGCAGAATAGAAAGTCCATATTGTCCAAGTCTGACCAACCATATTCTGTGCCTTTTCCATTGGCTGGTCCATATTCTGCGCCTTTTGCATTGGCTAGTCCATATTCTGCGCCTTTTCCATTGGCTGGTCCATATTCTGCGCCTTTTCCATTGGCTGGTCCATATTCTGCGCCTTTTCCATTGGCTGGTCCATATTCTGCGCCTTTTCCATTGGCTGGTCCATATTCTGTGCCTTTTCCATTGGCTGGTCCATATTCTGCGCCTTTTCCATTGGCTGGTCCATATTCTGCGCCTTTTCCATTGGCTGGTCCAATGGAAGACAGATTGGGGGAGCTGTGGAGAGAACACAGCTGCCTTTTCAATATTAAACGTTTTATGTGACCCTCTGCAGAATAGAAAGTCCATATTGTCCAAGTCTGACCAACCATATTCTGTGCCTTTTCCATTGGCTGGTCCATATTCTGCGCCTTTTCCATTGGCTGGTCCATATTCTGCGCCTTTTCCATTGGCTGGTCCATATTCTGCGCCTTTTCCATTGGCTGGTCCATATTCTGCGCCTCTTCCATTGGCTGGTTCATATTCTGCGCCTTTTCCATTGGCTGGTCCATATTCTGTGCCTTTTCCATTGGCTGGTCCATATTCTGCGCCTTTTCCATTGGCTGGTTCATATTATGCGCCTTTTCCAATGGCTGGTCCATATTCTGCGCCTTTTCCATTGGCTGGTCCATATTCTGCGCCTTTTCCATTGGCTGGTCCATAATCTGCGCCTCTTCCATTGGCTGGTCCATATTCTGCGCCTCTTCCATTGGCTGTTCCATATTCTGTGCCTCCGTCTCTTTCTTGATGTTTCTGAACACATTAATTGTGCACCCTAATAAAGCTGCTCGCTGTTTCCGTTATGTTTGCGTTATGGCATTTTTTTACGACAACCGAGAAATGTAGGGCATGATTAACTAGGGAATCATGGTGTAATGTGAGCACCCACATCCTTGGGTTGAGGATGGTTTGAATGAAAGATTTGGGACAAGAAAATCGGGAAATGTGTTACTATTTAGAAGTCGTGTAGTGTGCGCCCAGCATTAGGCCGGGATTCAATCCGATTGCACTTTGCTGACAATGTACCATTAAAAGGTCATTTCCGATTGAGAAAACATATGCAGTGTTACCTTGAAGAAAACATTTGCAGTGTTTACCGTGAAGAAAACATTTGCAGTGTTTACCGTGAAGAAAACATTTGCAGTGTTTACCGTGAAGAAAACATTTGCAGTGTTTACCGTGAATGCGGTCTCTGCGAACGCGGGAACATTGCCTGTAAGAGGTGCATCGTCGACAATGTGTGATGGGATTGAATCCTGGCCTTAGTACATTTCAATGCTTGATAAGAAGGGCTAAAACCTTTTTCATGATTATGTGTTCCTGATCAGGAAAAACTCCTGGCCCCACTGATAAAGGTTGAACCTTAAAGTTAGCTGAACTGACCCAAGGACCAGTCGGACAGATGCTTGACCAGCTTCATGTCGTTGGGGATGGTCAGGATGTACAGGTAGTGGAAGAACATGTCCACCACCAAAATGGCTCCCAGGTGCAACAAAGCCCCGGTGGTAATGTTCCACATCTCTCTCTGCTTACGGGTCAGGTTAGGGTTGTTGGCCTGGGGGGGGGTTCAAAGTTCAAAGTTTAAAGATCATGGTATGGTAAAAATGACTGACCAATACATTAGTTCTATAAAACAACAAATATATAGAAAACAAACTAAAGTGACATCACATTGATGAACTAAATCTTACAATGTCAATTTAATTATGACTGCCAGCTTCACCTGCTCAAGGATATAACTCATCTGAACATGGTACTGATGGAACGTCTGGATAGGTCCAAAGTAGAATAATGACTCACCTGAACGTGGTACTGATCGAAAGTCTGGATGGGTCCAAAGTAGAAGAATGACTCACCTGAACGTGGTACTGATCGAAAGTCTGGATGGGTCCAAAGTAGAAGAATGACTCACCTGAACGTGGTACTGATCGAAAGTCTGGATGGGTCCAAAGTAGAAGAATGACTCACCTGAACGTGGTACTGATCGAAAGTCTGGATTGGTCCAAAGTAGAAGAATGACTCACCTGAACGTGGTACTGATTGAAAGTCTGGATGGGTCCAAAGTAGAAGAATGACTCACCTGAACGTGGTACTGATCGAAAGTCTGGATGGGTCCAAAGTAGAAGAATGACTCACCTGAACGTGGTACTGATCGAAAGTCTGGATTGGTCCAAAGTAGAAGAATGACTCACCTGAACGTGGTACTGATCGAAAGTCTGGATGGGTCCAAAGTAGAAGAATGACTCACCTGAACGTGGTACTGATCGAAAGTCTGGATTGGTCCAAAGTAGAAGAATGACTCACCTGAACGTGGTACTGATCGAAAGTCTGGATGGGTCCAAAGTAGAAGAATGGAAGGTAGAAGTTATACTTGAGCAGGTCAGTGAAGGTGTAGTTGCCGTCCTTCTTCTCACAGTTCTCCAGAGCAAAGCTCATACAGCGCATTATGGTGAAACAGGATCCTCCGTAGAACAGGATGTCTTGCAGGTCGAAGTAGCCCGTCACAAAACCTTCCTGGAGGAGATGTGAACATGATGTCAGTCATTACTGAGGAAGTTTAGTCAAACAACTGACATCTTCCCAATATGGATGCCATACTTTGTCAAGACTTCAAACTTCTATTCAAGAACTAATACACCAATGACTATTAAAAAATCCATTCCAGAAAGTTAAGCTACATAAATTTAGAAGTTAGTTCAAAATACTAATGACATTTGGTGCATATTTACTTTGAAATGTGTGTCTAATCGCAGTCACAAAGATAGCACTTCCAGGACCGACATTTATTCCCTCAGCTCCGGGAAGAAAGTGAATCTACACTAGCTATGTACCAGGATAGTGCTGAACCGTTAAAATTTAGTTCGGAATACACCAAGGACATGGTGTTGTGAATCCATTGTACCAATAGTTGATTGCGAACACTAACCTGACACTTGCTTGACGTTGTTGAGACAAGGACAGGGATAGGATAGATATTAAAAGTGGTCCAATCAATCTGAGAGCTCTAAGTTTAGCCAACCCACCTGCCAGGTATTAAAAGGTTCCATCTTGAAGGTGGCCAGGCTGGCGAGACCGGCGACGAAGACGATCCACTTCCTCTTGACCAGAGCCACGCTGTAGAGGATGAAGCAGTGTGATAGGACCAGAGCCAGGAAGCCCCCGCCCATACTGACCAACACCGCCAAGCCACCGTACAACCCATAGATCAACGACCTGTGCTGTGGAGCAGGAAGAGCCAACATTATTACAAGGTTGTAACAAGGTTATTTGAATATATATATATTTTTTTTACAATGTTATTGCAAGGTTGTTATAAGGTTATCACAAGGTTATTACGATGTTATTATAAGGTTATTACAATGTTGTTATTATAATGTTATTACAATGTTATGATAATGCTGTCATGATAATGTTATGCTAATGTTATTACAATGTTATGATAATGTTATTACAACGTTGTTATGATAATGTTGTTATGATAATGCCGTTATGATAATGTTATTACAATGTTATGATAATGTTATTACAGTGTTATGATAATGTTGTTATGATAATGTTATTACAATGTTGTTATGATAATGTTGTTATGATAATATTATTACAATGTTGTAACAATGTTGTAAAAATTGTATGATATGTTATTATTACAACTATATAGCAATGTTATTAGAACTTAATTACAAGGTTAAATCAATGTTATCAGAAATCTCAATGGTTGTAGTGATAACACTAGGACATTATACTATGATGTAATATACTCAAGTCTATATGACATATGTACCAAACAGATACATTAGTAACCAAACAGCAGCGATGACTACGTTATAAATGGTTGATTACACTAAAGTGATGACGGTTGGGATGAATTGAATTACTTAAAATATATATATATATATAAAGAGTTATTTATTGTGTTTAATAATGTTACCTTGCAATACCAATCATCCATACCAATCTTCATCGCAAGCGCAAAACAAAACAGAAAGCGTGTTTAAAACATGAACACATTTGTCAGGTGTTTACCCATTAAATTATTGGGAGCATAATCTTTGATTATACATAAATGTGCTATTCCATTAGTCAGCCAACTCGTGCTTTTTACTAGGCAGGATTATACAATAATAACAACAACAAAAAACATTCCAAATTACAGTGCAATGCAAAATTAACATTCAGTTACTATAACAACATGTTAATAATACAATGTTGTTTCGGGCGTAATTACAGTGGTACTACACAGGCATACGAGCAACTAGAGGCGTCAGGAGCGCTAGTTAAAAATCTGTCGTTCTGCCTCTGAGCACGGCAGTTAACCCCCAACAACTGACGTGGATGTCGATTAAGGCAGCGGGGTTGGGTGAAGTACGGAGGACACATTTCAGTTGAATGCATTCAGTCGAACATCTGACTAGGTATCCCCCTTTCCCTTTATGTCAATGGTTACACATACCTAAAAAGCTACATTTTGGCGTTATCCCTCACTGGTATCCTATTCTCTCTATAGTGCCCTACTATATTGACCAGAGCCCTATAAGAGTGCCTTTTGAGAGCTACATTTTGAGTGTGGGAAGTCATTGTAACTGTGAATACACACCCTGGGAGATATCAGGGAGCAGACTTTGGCAAAGATCACATGACCGGCGAGGGCGAATAGGATGTGATTGCGGAATGTTGTGAACCACATCACCCATTCGAAATCAGCAACGTCCTATAACACATGAAAAAACAAATAGTTGAAAAAAACAAATATATTAATTCACATATCAATTTCATCAATTCAATTAATAAAAACAAAAAAAGTGTGTAAAATGCATTAGTAATGCAACGCAGTCTCACGAGTAACAGAGAGATAAATCTATTCCATTAGTTAGAACATATTAAGCCAAGTACTGGACTAATTTGCATGCTCAATGGAGAACCTCACTTTTCAGTCCAGGACTAGGTTTAATCTGTTTCAGTGTATGGAAGGGCTTGTACATTACATACTGGGAACGAACCACTGACCATTTTCCTGCCAAAGTAGTGCCATCCTGGTTTCACGCTCTTCTTGAACACCTTCCTGTTCACATTGTCTGAAAATCGAACAGGAAAGGGAATCACTGTACACTGACGACTGACGGACAAACCATTTAAAACAACAAAAGTGAGAGTTTCGTTGGATTCCGTCAGAGATGAGGGAAACTATCATATCCTAGCCTGACGAATCAAACGGATTGTTTGTATCATATCCTAGCCTGACGAATCAAACGGATTGTTTGTATCATATCCTAGCCTGACGAAACAAACTGATTGTTTGTATCATATCCTAGCCTGACGAATCAAACGGATTGTTTGTATCATATCCTAGCCTGACGAATCAAACGGATTGTTTGTATCATATCCTAGCCTGACGAATCAAACTGATTGTTTGTATCATATCCTAGCCTGACGATTCAAACTGATTGTTTGTATCATATCTTAGCCTGACGAATCAAACGGATTGTTTGTATCATATCCTAGCCTGACGAATCAAACTGATTGTTTGTATCATATCCTAGCCTGACGATTCAAACTGATTGTTTGTATCATATCTTAGCCTGACGAATCAAACTGATTGTTTGTATCATATCCTAGCCTGACGAATCAAACGGATTGTTTGTATCATATCCTAGCCTGACGAATCAAACTGATTGTTTGTATCATATCCTAGCCTGACGAATCAAACTGATTGTTTGTATCATATCCTAGCCTGACGAATCAAACTGAGTTCCTCTGCTGCTCTGGTTCTAACGTCCGTGGGCATGGCGTGGCGTTTGGCCGGACTAAGGAGTGTGGGTAGCCAGGCTACGGAGTGTGGGTAGCCAGGCTAAGGAGTGTGGGTAGCCAGGCTAAGGAGTCTGGGTAGCCAGGCTAAGGAGTCTGGGTAGCCAGGCTAAGGAGTCTGGGTAGCCAGGCTAAGGAGTCTGGGTAGCCAGGCTAAGGAGTGTGGGTAGCCAGGCAAACCGCATCCATCTTCTGTCTGATACAATCTTTTTTTAGCTTTGAACTTGTGTAATTGAAGAGAAAAAAAATACAGTTACGTGTTGATATTTCCATTGAGTGTGTTATTTTGGTAAGAGCAGCAGCATGCCCTCAGGTAGCCTGCTTCTGGTCTCAGGTTCAGGAATGGCTGAAAATGCATAGCATTGATCTAAAATTGACCCTAGAAATAGTACTGTTAGGAGATCTGGAGAGACCGGGTCAGTCAATTAATAATATACTAATACTCTTGGTAAAAGTATTTATCTTCAACACACAATCTGTAGATTCTATTCGATAGATTGAAATTGTACGTTAAACATCATAGCATAGTTGAAAGATATGTGTTGCGTAGAAACCCGAAGTGGGTGGCCAGCAGAGATAGATGGGAGGGGCTGAGGGAAGCTGAGGGTTGGTATGTGGAATTGGAGACAAGTGGGAGTGGAGTTGCTGTGTGAGAGAGAGAATGATGGTCAAAAGATAAAGGAGAAAAAAAAGTAAAAATAAATCATAATAAAAGTACATTTGAATGACACTAAGTGGCAGTGTTTTTACAACTAATGCCTGTTTGCCTGAGGCTGATGCTGTGCAGGTGTTTGTACACATGCATATACACACACTCTCATTCAAATAAACACATACAAGAACACACACATACATGTAATAGTGCCAGACATGCACACAAACATATACAGTAGGCATTGCTGTTATGATTTCAGTTGTCCTTGATGTCCTTTGTTTAAATTTATTTTTTATTTTAATTTTTTTGCATTGTTGTTTGCTGTTTTCTTCTGTCTTTTCCTTTTTTCTCTTTAGTTTATTCTCTTGGTTGTTGGTGCATTGGGGGGTTCTTGGGGGTGGGGGTTCATTCTCTTGGTTGTTGGTGCATTGGGGGGTTCTTGGGGGTGGGGGTTCATTCTCTTGGTTGTTGGTGCATTGGGGGGTTCTTGGGGGTGGGGGTTCATTCTCTTGGTTGTTGGTGCATTGGGGGGTTCTTGGGGGTGGGGAATGGAATTAATTGTATTATTTATTTATTTTCTTCCGGGGGGGGGGGGGGGGGACTGTGGGAGGGGTCTCGAATGGTTGAGGAACAGCTATTGGGGAACTGTGGGGGGATCTTTGAGGGTTTGGGTTTCACAAGATTGTGATCATGAAAAAGGAAACTATGACATATATTTTATATCACTATCATGCACACGCACCCTCACACATAAGGACGGCTCTGTTGTAGAAAGACTGATACATGTTTGATAGTAGTAGTAGACACCCTCACACATAAGGACGGCTCTGTTGCAGAAAGACTGATACATGTTTGATAGTAGTAGTAGACACCCTCACACATAAGGATGGCTCTGTTGTAGAAAGACTGATACATGTTTGATAGTAGTAGTAGACACCCTCACACATAAGGACGGCTCTGTTGTAGAAATACTGATACATGTTTGATCGTGTCTTGATGCTGTATTGTTTGTCCTTCATGTTCTAATACTTTAATGTTACCCCTTCCTTGTGTTTTTTTGTAATAAATAATTATAAAAAATATTTTAAAAACTTCCGACTTCAACTGTATGTTACAACACTTTGGTTTCACTAATAAATATGTTTAAATGGGGGGAAAAAGAGCAGCAGCATATTGAGCAAAGCCCCAACAACATTGCATAACCTACTTAGTTGTCACAAAGCCCTTCATATTTTCCACAATAATAATCATATCCTCAAAGCCGTCCTCAGGAGATTATGTTCCAGCGTGTATCATGGCCCTCAATGATTGAACTGAAATATTTCATGGAACAGGAGACAAGGAAAATAACAGCACTTTCTGGGGTGGAGACAGAAATACTCTGACAAGGGGCACTAGTGCTGTGCTTCTCAGGTCCAAGGCACAAAAAGACAACCTTGCTGCCGGGTATACTGGTACATCTGAAAGGCAGGGCCATATGATAGATAGAGGGACAAAATTATAGCACTCTCTTAAGTTCAAACATACAAACTGACAATGAGCACTAACTAGCAGTTCACATGTTCCTACAACAACCTACAGCACAACCTATAATACAACCTATAATACAACCTATAATACAACCTATAGTCCACGACAGCACTGTACTCTACTGTACTCTACTCTACTGTAATCTACTCTACTCTACTGTAATCTACAACACTCTACTCTACTATACTCTACTGTACTCTACTCTACTGTACTGTAGTCTACTGTACTCTACTGTACTCTACTCTACTCTACTGTACTGTACTCTACTCTACTGTACTGTAGTCTACTGTACTCTACTGTACTGTACTCTACTCTACTCTACTCTACTCTACTGTACTGTAGTCTACTGTACTCTACTGTACTCTACTCTACTCTACTGTACTGTAGTCTACTGTACTCTACTGTACTCTACTCTACTCTACTGTACTGTACTCTACTCTACTGTACTGTAGTCTACTGTACTCTACTGTACTGTACTGTACTCTACTCTACTCTACTCTACTCTACTGTACTGTAGTCTACTGTACTCTACTGTACTCTACTCTACTCTACTGTACTGTACTCTACTGTACTGTACTGTACTCTACTCTACTGTACTGTACTCTACTCTACTGTACTGTACTGTACTCTACTGTACTGTACTCTGCTGTACTGTACTGTACTGTACTGTACTCTTCTCTACTGTAATCTACAACACTCTACTGTACTGTACTGTACTCTACTCTACTGTACTGTACTGTACTCTACTCTACTGTACTGTACTGTACTCTACTCTACTGTACTCTGCTGTACTGTACTGTACTGTACTGTACTCTACTGTACTCTGCTGTACTGTACTCTACTGTACTGTACTCTTCTCTACTGTAATCTACAACACTCTACTGTACTGTACTGTACTGTACTCTACTCTACTGTACTGTACTCTACTCTACTGTACTGTACTGTACTCTACTCTACTGTACTCGGCTGTACTGTACTGTACTGTACTCTACTGTACTCTACTGTACTGTACTGTACTGTACTGTACTGTACTGTACTCTACTGTACTGTACTGTACTCTACTGTACTGTACTCTACTCTACTGTAGTCTACTGTACTGTACTGTAGTGTAGTCTACTGTACTGTAGTCTACTGTACTGTACTCTACTGTACTGTACTGTACTGTACTCTACTCTACTGTAGTCTACTGTACTGTACTGTACTGTACTGTACTCTACTGTACTGTACTGTACTCTACTGTACTGTACTGTACTCTACTCTACTGTAGTCTACTGTACTGTACTGTACTGTACTGTACTCTACTGTACTGTACTCTACTGTACTGTACTGTACTCTACTGTACTGTACTGTACTCTACTGTACTCTACTGTACTGTACTGTAGTCTACTGTACTGTACTGTACTGTACTCTACTGTACTGTAGTCTACTGTACTGTACTCTACTGTACTGTACTGTACTGTACTCTACTCTACTCTACTGTAGTCTACTGTACTGTACTGTACTGTACTGTACTCTACTGTACTGTACTCTACTGTACTGTACTGTACTCTACTCTACTGTAGTCTACTGTACTGTACTCTACTGTACTCTACTGTACTCTACTGTACTGTAGTCTACTGTACTGTACTGTACTGTACTCTACTGTACTCTACTGTACTCTACTGTACTGTACTGTACTCTACTGTACTCTACTGTACTGTACTCTACTGTACTCTACTGTACTGTACTCTACTGTACTCTACTGTACTCTACTGTACTGTGCTCTACTGTACTCTACTGTACTCTACTGTACTGTACTCTACTGTACTCTACTGTACTGTACTGTACTGTACTCTACTCTACTGTACTGTACTGTACTCTACTGTACTGTACTCTACTCTACTGTACTGTACTGTACTGTACTCTACTGTACTGTACTCTACTCTACTGTACTGTACTGTACTGTACTCTACTGTACTCTACTGTACTCTACTGTACTCTACTGTACTGTAGTCTACTGTACTGTACTGTACTGTACTCTACTGTACTGTACTCTACTGTACTGTACTCTACTCTACTGTACTGTACTGTACTCTACTCTACTGTACTGTACTGTACTCTACTGTACTCTACTCTACTGTACTGTACTCTACTCTACTGTACTGTACTCTACTGTACTCTACTGTACTCTACTCTACTGTACTCTACTGTACTGTACTCTACTGTACTGTACTCTACTGTACTGTACTCTACTGTACTCTACTGTACTCTACTGTACTGTACTCTACTGTACTGTACTCTACTGTACTGTACTGTACTGTACTGTACTCTACTGTACTGTACTGTACTGTACTGTACTGTACTCTACTGTACTGTACTCTACTGTACTGTACTCTACTGTACTGTACTCTACTGTACTCTACTGTACTGTACTCTACTCTACTGTACTCTACTGTACTGTACTCTACTCTACTGTACTGTACTGTACTCTACTCTACTGTACTGTACTGTACTCTACTCTACTGTACTGTACTCTACTGTACTGTACTCTACTCTACTGTACTCTACTCTACTGTACTCTACTCTACTCTACTGTACTCTACTCTACTCTACTGTACTCTACTCTACTGTACTGTACTGTACTCTACTCTACTGTACTCTACTCTACTGTACTCTACTCTACTCTACTCTACTCTACTCTACTCTACTCTACTCTACTGTACTGTACTGTACTCTACTGTACTGTACTGTACTGTACTCTACTGTACTCTACTGTACTGTACTGTACTGTACTGTACTGTACTGTACTCTACTCTACTGTACTGTACTCTACTGTACTGTACTGTACTCTACTGTACTGTACTGTACTCTACTCTACTGTACTCTACTCTACTGTAGTCTACTGTACTGTACTGTACTGTACTGTACTGTACTCTACTGTAATCTACAACACTCTACTGTACTGTACTGTACTGTACTCTACTCTACTGTACTGTACTGTACTGTACTCTACTCTACTGTACTCTACTGTACTGTACTGTACTCTACTGTACTGTACTGTACTGTACTCTACTCTACTGTAGTCTACTGTACTGTACTGTACTGTACTGTACTCTACTGCACTGTACTCTACTGTACTGTACTCTACTGTACTGTACTGTACTCTACTCTACTGTACTCTACTCTACTCTACTCTACTGTACTCTACTCTACTCTACTCTACTCTACTCTACTGTACTGTACTGTACTGTACTGTACTGTACTGTACTCTACTGTACTGTACTGTACTCTACTGTAGTCTACTGTAGTCTACTGTACTGTACTGTACTGTACTGTACTCTACTCTACTGTACTGTACTCTACTGTACTGTACTGTACTCTACTGTACTGTACTGTACTCTACTCTACTGTACTGTACTCTACTCTACTGTAGTCTACTGTACTGTACTGTACTGTACTGTACTCTACTGTAATCTACAACACTCTACTGTACTGTACTGTACTGTACTCTACTCTACTGTACTCTACTGTACTGTACTGTACTCTACTGTACTGTACTGTACTGTACTGTACTGTACTCTACTCTACTGTAGTCTACTGTACTGTACTGTACTGTACTGTACTCTACTGCACTGTACTCTACTGTACTGTACTGTACTCTACTCTACTGTAGTCTACTGTACTGTACTGTACTGTACTGTACTGTACTGTGCTCTGCTGTACTGTACTGTACTCTACTGTACTGTACTCTACTGTACTGTACTCTACTCTACTCTACTGTAGTCTACTGTACTGTACTGTACTCTACTCTACTCTACTCTACTCTACTCTACTCTACTGTACTGTACTCTACTGTACTGTACTCTACTCTACTCTACTGTAGTCTACTGTACTGTACTCTACTCTACTCTACTCTACTCTACTGTACTGTACTCTACTGTACTGTACTGTACTCTACTCTACTGTAGTCTACTGTACTGTACTGTACTCTACTCTACTGTACTGTACTCTACTGTACTGTACTCTACTGTACTGTACTGTACTGTACTCTACTGTACTGTACTCTACTCTACTGTACTGTACTCTACTGTACTGTACTGTACTGTACTCCACTCTACTCTACTCTACTGTAGTCTACTGTACTGTACTCTACTGTACTGTGCTCTGCTGTACTGTACTGTACTGTACTCTACTGTACTGTACTCTACTGTAATGTACTCTACTGTACTCTACTGTACTCTACTCTACTGTACTCTACTGTACTCTACTGTACTCTACTGTACTCTACTCTACTGTACTGTACTCTACTGTAATGTACTCTACTGTAATGTACTCTACTGTACTCTACTGTACTCTACTGTACTGTACTCTACTCTACTCTACTGTATTCTACTCTACTGTAGTCTACTCTACTCTACTGTATTGTACTCTACTCTACTCTACTGTATTGTACTCTACTCTACTCTACTGTACTCTACTCTACTCTACTGTACTCTACTCTACTCTACTCTACTCTACTCTGCAGTACTCTACTGTACTTTAAACCACAACTGACAGTGAGAGGAAAGCAAGTCAACATCATCCCCATAATTCAGAAAGTCTTTATTGTCCCATTGTAGTGGTGGTTGCAGCAGCATACTGTACATCCCTAGTCTTTATTCTATAACCCAGTCGTTGTTTACAAGCTAGCGTCGTGGGCTAAAGAAATCCCTCTATTACCATGTAGGCTGGAGTTAGGCTGAGCAGAATACTAAAGGACAACGCTAACACTACTTCAGTTTGACACGGTCCCGACTGCAGTGCACACAGACTGCAGCGTGCGTAATTCCCTCCCTGCTCTTGCATCCATCCACAGAGGTTACATAATCTGCCCCGTCACTTTATTCAAATCAATTCATGAAGATAACGCCGGACTATAGTGCAGCATTATACCATGCAGCTCTTCTGCAGGACATCGATAACATCTCTGAATAGCTTAGTAAGCAAACTGAACACTGGCTGGTAACACTTCATAATGACTTTCATTAAAAAAGCCTTTCACACATGCCTTTATAAATATTGTATATACATGTTTACAAGTTATTACAAATATAATATGTTGGCAGACGACAGTATTTCTGGTTGTGTTTGACTCATCGACACGTTCTGTCATTTAGACACCAAGAATATCCTCCTTATCTAATGAGTAGGACAATTATAGCTGCTAATTAGGCCTATTATAATAACCCGACACTCATAATACACAGATGAATCTAATAAGAATGCCTTTAAGGCCTCTTCATTTCAATCGGATACTGTAGACGGAAACACATCAAGCAACGTGACGAGGTGAAAGGTTTAAATAGACCGCTTAACTGAGGATAATGTACAGGGAGGAAAATCTATACGAAAAAAAACGCTGAGCCATGTTCTGCAGAGTCAGTTTTTTATCAGAGTGTGATAGAATACAGGTTGGTTATGAAGGCAGAGTGCATAGGACATGATGTGGATAGCTATGAGATTAATATTTTACAAGGGAGACCTAGCCCAAGAAAGCTGCAATTCAGACATCAGACACGTCAAATCAACAATACGGTTACATCATAGGCACGTCCCAAATGGTAAAACTATTCCTTAATTAATTAGTGCCCCAGTGCACTAAATAGAGAATAGGGTGTAATTTGCGACAGGTCCAATAACAACTCATGGTCCACTACTCACCAGCGGAGGCGTCCCATATCCAGGTGCCAGCCCATAGTAGAGACAGGTAGAGAACCGCTGCGTACAGGTAGAGTTCCAGCTTAGGAAGGGCTGCCTTGAGCCTCATGGTGGATCTCTGGCACTAAACACACACAGGGGACCTGAGGGGAAGGGAAATGAGGATATTAGAACAGGCTAAAATTGTAGTAGGCATGATATATATATACAGAGAGAGAGAGAGATAGAGAGAGAGAAAGAGAGAGAGAAAAGAGAGAGAGAGAGAGACAGAGAGAGAGCGAGAGACAGAGAGAGAGAGAGAGAAAGAGGAGAGAAAGAGAGAGAAAGAGAGAGAGAGGAGAGAGAGAGAGAGAGACAGAGAGAGACAGAGAGAGAGAGAAAGAGAGAGAGCGAGAGAGAGAGAGAGAGAGAGAGAAAGAGAGACAGAGAGGAGAGGGATAGAGAGAGAGAGAGACAGAACCACTTTGGAATTAAATGACAATACTGACCTGCTATGGAGAAGAATTCACCTCAAGGAGATGTTGACTATTCTCAGTAACACCGGTCAGTAATGGTTCAAAACAACAACAAAGAAACACCCCATATTGAGTCTTGTTCATGAACATAATGTATTTTGCAAGCTTCTGTGTCAGTCACTGTCACAAAACAATACACACGTTGCATAATAACTGTTAAACCATTGCAACCATCCTGTGTGAAAGCCACAAAGTACTCAGTTCAAACGTTGAAAATAGGAGACTGATCTTTTTCATTTTTTTTTATATGTGATATTAAACAAGCCAACAAAAAAAAAGTGAATGTATTCCATTACTTCAGCATAAAGCAGTGTTTCGGTGCAATAGGTTGAAAGTATAATGACGGGGAAAAACAACCATTGACACCTATAGAACTAAGCCTTGTATAACAATATGGTTCTGCTGTTATTGTAGCCTACAGTGCCTTTAGAGGGCATCACGTGCCTTTAGAGGGCATCACGTGCCTTTAGAGGGCATCACGTGCCTTTAGAGGGCATCACGTGCCTTTAGAGGGCATCCCGTGCCTTTAGAGGGCATCACGTGCCTTTAGAGGGCATCCCGTGCCTTTAGAGGGCATCCCGTGCCTTTAGAGGGCATCCCGTGCCTTTAGAGGGCATCCCGTGCCTTTAGAGGGCATCCCGTGCCTTTAGAGGGCATCCCGTGCCTTTAGAGGGCATCACGTGCCTTTAGAGGGCATCCCGTGCCTTTAGAGGGCATCACGTGCCTTTAGAGGGCATCACGTGCCTTTAGAGGGCATCCCGTGCCTTTAGAGGGCATCCCGTGCCTTTAGAGGGCATCACGTGCCTTTAGAGGTTATCACGCCCCTTGACTCATTCCCCATTTGTATTATTATTTTCTAAATTCTTCAAGCTCTGTCAAATTGGTTGTTGATCATTGCTAGACAACCATTTTCAGGTTTTGCCATATATTTTCAGTCAAAAAATGTAACTTGGCCACTCAGGAACATTCACCTTCTTCTTGGTAAGCAACCCCAGTGTATATTTGGCCTTGTGTTTTAGGTTATTGTCCTGCTGAAAGGTGATTCATCTCCCAGTATCTGGTGGAAAGAAGACTGAACCAGGTTTTCCTCTAGGATTTTGCCTGTGCTTAACTCCATTCCGTTTCTTTTTTTATCCTAAAGAACTACCCACTCCTTCACAATTACAATAATACCCAGAACATGATGCAGCCACCAGTATGCTTGGAAATATGGAGAGTGGTACTCAGTAATGTGTTGTACTGGATTTGTCCCAAACATAACACTTTGTATTCAGGACAAAAGCTTTGCGACATTTTTTGAAGTATTACTTTAGTGCCTTGTTGCAAACACAATGCATGTTTTGAAATATTTGTATTCTGTACAAGCTTTCTTCTTTTCACTCTGTCAATTAGGTTGTTATTGTGGAGTAACTACAATGTTGTTGATCCATACTCAGTTTTCTCCTATCACAGCCATTCAACTCGGTACAGTAGCTGTTTTAAACTCACCTTTAGCCTTTTGGTGAAAACCCTGAGCGGTTTCCTTCCTCTCCGGCAACTGAGTTAGAAATGACGCCTGTATCTTTGTCGTGACTGGGTGTATTGATACACCATCCAAAGTGTGATTAATAACTTGCTCAAATGGATATTCAATGTCTGCTTTTTTTTAACCAATCTACCAATAGGTGCCTTTCTTTGCGAGGAATTGGAAAACCTCCCTGGTCTTTGTGGTTGAATCTGTGTTTGAAATTCACTGCTCGACTGAGGGACTTTACAGATACAGTAAAATCTCAATTTAATCAATTTTAAATTTAGGCTGTAACAACAAAATGTGGGAAAAGTCAAGGGTTGTGAATACTTTCTGAAGGCCCCTGTATGTAACGTATTCTGTTTCTGTAAAATGCTACACAGGAATCTGCTAAACCTAGTCTTAAAAAGGTTTTTAAAAAGCCACAGAAGCTATTTGCATAACATTTGCATAACTTTGATCTTTGTTGATAATTGCAATCATAACAATTAGCCTTTTGGAGGCCCTTAGCAAGATTTGGTTGGACGGGCCCTCCCCCACTGCGCGGGGCAACATTTTTAGTGGCCCTCAACTTGAAGGCAGAGAGAGAAAAAATATGTTTTAAAGTACATTTCCTGCAATTCTGTACATTTTGCCATGGGGCGTAAAGAAAAGGTTCACTTTGAAAGCACATTTTCTGCACTTATATGCATTTTGCCATGGGGCGTAGACAATTTAGTAATTTTACAACACATTTCATGTGAATCTGGGACATTGTTGCAGTTTTATAAGAAGTTTTCTGCAGTTCTACACATTTTGCAGTTTGCAATTTTATAACACATTTTATGCAATTCTACTTGCCATGGGGCAGAGAGAATTTTTGCCGTTTTAAAGCTAATTTTCTGCAATTCTACACATTTTGCCATGACTTATGCCATGTTAATGATATGCATGAGAGTGACTAACAAAATGTATGTGGGCCTGAACCTGGTCTGTATTCAGTCATGATTACAACAAGTTTAGATAACTGTCTAGGCTCATTTACCAATCTAAAAATAGTTAGCTGACATGGCTAATTGAGTGCTGATGCACAACTAAATGTCGAACTTGCACCTTGTGTATTCTACTATTGTAACTTTTAACAGTAAGTTGAGACCCTAACTGAGTTCAATTTTTTTTAAATAAAAAATAGTTCTAAATGTTTTTGGGTTCGGGGCCCCCTAGTGGCCGGGGCCCTTAATTGACAGCCTATGTCGCTTATGCCCTGAGCTGACCCTGATTGCAATACAAGATATCTTGTACAGTTTGAAAATAAAATAGTCCTCCCTTATCAACCTCAACTGTAGGCCTACACTGTTTCACACACTGTTTCTAATGTGAAAACAACGATAGTGGTAACAGTAGTAATGTGAGAACATTTTCACAACATAACATTGACAGTTGGATCTCTAGAAATGCTGGTCATATAGAAAAAACACTAAACATTCTCAATTAAAAAAAAAAACGTTTTAAAAGTATATTTTCCTGTTAAGCTTCGGAGGGACAAGTCAGTGACAGCGACAGCGTGTTCTAAATTGGACTGTAACGCCTCACAAACTGCCCTGCTCAGAGATCCCCAGAATCAGCACTGTCAGCTGAGCAATCCTACCTCCTCTCCTATTTTAGCCATAGCAGTTGAGCTCTCTCGCTCTCTCCGCCACCGTACAGCAGCTGCAATGCTATGTGATATCTGCACTGAGACGCATCGGGGGAATCACACCACAGTGTAAATTAGCATCGCTTAAAATGTCCAAGAAAGGGGCACTGGAATACACGACTAGCTATAGGCCTAGACTGTGTTCATATTATGACTATAGTTGGAAGAATAACGCACCTGCGCTGGCATATAAAAACAGGGTTATATGGCCACACTGCACCAAGTTGAGAGAGTTAAATGGAGTTGGAATAACAAACCCAATTGCCAAGATCTTTCTAATGCCAAAGAAGAACTCTAGCAACGGCTTGAGTGTGTTGCATACAAATTGAACGCTATTTAGCGGTAGGTCTATTGTTCTAAAACCGCCTACGCTGCCAGCATGTAACGATACATTGTCGCAGTAAAATTCTACCGTTGTTTCTATGCGATTATGTCACAGTCCTCCGATAACGCACCTGTTCTACTGACCTTTCTATCCGCTTCTCAGCCACAGGACAGGTTACAAGGTGTATTGCTGTCCCTCTCTCCAAAATGTCAAAAGAAAAAGAAGAAGTAAAAGGGGTTTGTGTTTGTACGGCGTTTTGTTTTTCTAATTCATTCCGTCCCTGCTTTTGGTAACGCCGGTGCTGTACCCCCAGTGATAGCCAGGCGCAGCAGTTGAGGATGTTGCGAACTAGGGTGGGGGTGGGCGTGGGGGTGTGGGTGCCACTCTGCGAGATATATTTATCTTTTTCAGAACTGCGCCGCAGTGAGAGGTGGTCCAGTGACTGCCTGTCAAAACGGACGCAGGTTCCACAGCGCAGAGAGAGAATGGAATGGATACTGTCGCAGCCTTCTCTGACATGATGATGGTTCTGCCATATCATATTCCATAGCCTACATGAATGTTCATACATTGAACTGATACGCTACCCACTGGTCACACCACGTCATTTCAACGTGGGTAATTGGGTAAAACTTGGTTGAGACGTTGATCAATGAGATTACAAGCTATATTCACCCACTCAAAAGTGAGTTGAATTTCCAATGTGTTATCACTTTGCTTTTAACCATCTAAAAGCACAGCCAAATTCCAATGGAAAAACAATGTCTGATTTTTAGTTTAGTTGTCACCCAAATGTCTTTCACTTTCACTGCGCTTTCAACCATTTAAAAGCACAGCAAATTTCAAATGGGAATACACAACGTCAGATTTTTTGTTTATATTTTTTTAAAGAGATTGTGTTATCACTGTGCTTACATTTACATTTAAGTCATTTAGCAGACGCTCTTATCCAGAGCGACTTACAAATTGGAAAGTTCATACATATTCATCCTGGTCCCCCCGTGGGAATTGAACCCTGGTCCCCCCGTGGGAAATGAACCCACAACCCTGGCGTTGCAAGCGCCATGCTCTACCAACTGAGCCACACGGGACCACTGCTTCATCTAATGGCAGAACCAAATTACCCGGATTGCAGTTGAGATTACATTAAAGTACATGGTGCAATTGATCAATGCCGTTCGAGATTCTGTGCAGATTATTATAGTAATTGTGAAGATCTCGACAGACCTGCAACTACCTATGCCTGCTATCAAAACGTTATTGGTCGCGTACACATATTTTGCAGATGTTATCGCAGGTGCAGTGAAATGCTTATGTTTCTGTCAGGTTTTGGCCAGGACTATTCAGGTTTTGGTCACTTGATGTCCCCATTGCGCCTTTTTGAACCTTTTGGGTTTTTTTCCTTCTAGTTATTGTTTTCACCTGTGCCTCATTTCCTTGTAGGTATTTAAACCATTAGTGTCCCTTAGTTCTTTGCTCTGTGTTTGTATGTTAGCACCCAGCCCCAGCCATGCTGTGAACATATATTTCCCTTGTTGGATTTTCCAGAGGTTCTCTGGTTTTGTTCTTGTTTATTTTTGATTAGTCTTTTGAGGTTTGTTTTTTCCCTGCTGTTCTTACCACTTTGTGGATTTTCTTTGTATTTTGGAGGATATCCATTTTTTCTCTTGGCTTTACTTTTGACGTTGTGGATTTATATTTTTGTCTGAAGATCTTTTACCTTGATTAAACCACCGTCTCTAGTACTGCTGTGTCTGCCTCATCTTCTGGGTTCTGCCGACTATTAGTGACTGTTTCTCACACCGGGTCCTGACAGAAACACAGAGCCATTAAAATGAACCCAGAGGCAGCCAGTACCCAGGATTTTTTTTCAATGCTGTCCCACCACGAGGGGACTGTCCAACGTCACGAAGCTGCTCTGGTTCAGCAAGAGGCCTTAATGGCTAGACATTCTCAACTTCTGTCGGAGATGCTGACTTCCATAAAGCAGATTTCTGATCGACTTTCCCCGGCAACCGCGTCTGCTCCAGTACATCAGATTCAAGTGCCCGTGGCAGTTAACCCCCTGGCTGAACCTCGTCTGCCACCTCCCCAACGGTTCTCAGGTGATCCGAGTGTTTGTCAGGGGTTTTTCACCCAATGTTCTCTCTCCTTCGAGCTGCAACCCTCGTCGTTTCCCACCGACCGGTCCAAGATAGCATATATCATCACCCTGTTGTCGGAAAAAGCCCTAGCCTGGGCTACTGCTGTGTGGGATGCCCAAAGTCCCTGCTGTGCCAGCTACTCTACCTTTGCTGAAGAATTCAAGCGAGTGTTTCAAGGTCCTACCAGCGGCCCTGACTCAGCCAAACAGCTCCTGACTCTCCGCCAAGGACGGCGCAGCGTGACGGACTATGCCATCCAGTTCCGCACGGTGGCAGCAGCGAGTGGCTGGAACGACGAGGCACTCACAGCGTGCTTTTTGAAGGGTCTTTCCGACACCATCCAAGATGAACTGGCCACTCGGGAACCACCGGACAACCTCGAGTCCCTTATCAAGTTGGCCTCGCGCATAGACCAGTGTCTGAGAGAGAGAGAACTCAACCGTAGACCTCTCACCCTAGCTCCTAGCGGTTCCAGCTCCGAGTCTCCACCTTTATCCTCGCTGGCTCCACCAGAACCCATGCAGGTTGGACGCATCTCCCAGGCTGAGAGAGACCGCCGGATGAGGGAGCGATGCTGTCTATATTGCGGCAAACCGGGCCATTTCCGCTCCACGTGTCCCGGGCTCCAGGGAAACGCACTCTCCCGTGCAGGCCTGGGAGGACTGTAACGGGAAACATAACCTCCTCCCATCCATCCAACTCCCGCCTGCTCATTCCAGTTACCCTTTCCTGGGACAACCACGAGCTTCCTCTTCAAGCCTTGGTAGACTCTGGAGCCGCAGGTAACTTCATGGATGGTGTCTGGGCGAAGGAGAATGGCGTTCCCTCTGAACCTCTAAGTGACCCCATAAGGGTTACTACGTTGGATGGAAGCCCTTTGGGATCTGGACTTGTCACTACCCCCTTGCGACTTTCAGTTTCCCAACACCAGGAAGTGATGAACTTTCATCTGATCTCCTGTTCCGAGTTCCCTCTCGTCCTTGGATACCCCTGGCTTCACAGCCATAACCCTCACATCGACTGGTCTGTGGGCACTATCAAGCAGTGGGGTCCTACGTGCCAAGCCACTTGTATCTTCCCGAGTTCCCCTCCCGAGTCTCTAGAATCCATCGACCTGTCCCGAGTTCCCGAGTGTTACCATGACCTCAAACCGGTATTTAGCAAACAGAGGGCCACCAGACTACCACCCCATAGACCTTACGATTGCCCCATCGACCTGTTTCCGGGCACCTGCCCTCCCAGGGGTCGGATCTTTTCCCTATCTCCTCCCGAACGAGCTGCTATGGATACCTACATCAAGGACGCTCTGGCAGCAGGCCTCATGCGTCCATCCACCTCGCCGGCGGGAGCAGGGTTTTCCTTTGTGGCCAAAAAAGACGGTGGATTACGTCCTTGCATCGACTACCGGGGACTCAATGCCATAACCGTCCGTAACCGCTACCCGCTACCCCTTATGGCCACAGCCTTTGAGCTGCTCCAGGAAGCAGTTGTCTTCACTAAGCTTGACCTGCGGAACGCATACTGGACCATGGTGATGGCGCTACAGGAGCTGTATTTACTTTGCTTTGTTCCGGAACGATCTGGACCGCGTTGACTTTCAATGTAGCAATTGCTTGCTTGTGGAGAACTACAGTAGCGAAGTGACTACTCTTAGAAAGCAGGTAGCAAACCTAGACAAGCTACTGGGGAATCCACACCTGCCTACTTTCTTTTTCTTCCACCCCGGCTCTCCACAGCCGACTGGCCGGTGCTCAGCAGGGATCTTTCCCCGAAGGGGTCTCCCCCTTCCCTGGAGAACGGAACTGTTCTCGACCCAACCAATCAGCCATTGAGGTACGTCACTCGCCGTGGAAGTCGAAGAAAGAGTCCCCTGGCAACGGGGGCGTCCTTAGAGATGTTAACCTGTCTGGCTCTGGCGTTCCGCCAGCGGAACTCCTCCCACATTCCACTGAAAAGGCAGAGCGCGAAATTCAAAATATATTTTTTTGAAATATTTAACTTTCACACATTAACAAGTCCAATACAGCAAATGAAAGGTACACATCTTGTGAATCCAGCCAACATGTCCGATTTTTAAAATGTTTTACAGCGAAAACAGCACGTATATTTATGTTAGGTCACCACCAAATACAAAAAAGGACAGACATTTTTCACAGCACAGGTAGCATGCACAAAGCCAACCTAACTAACCAAGAACCAACCAAACTAACCAACAAACAACTTCATCAGATGACAGTCTTATAACATGTTATTCAATAAATCTATGTTTTGTTCGAAAAATGTGCATATTTCAGGTATAAATCATAGTTTACATTGCAGCTACAATCAGAAATTGCACCGAAAGCAGCCAGAATAATTAGACACCAACGTCAAATACCTAAATACTCATCATAAAACATTTCTGAAAAATACATAGTGTACAGCAAATGAAAGACAAGCATCTTGTGAATCCAGCAAATATTTCCGATTTCTTAAGTGTTTTACAGCGAAAACACAATATAGCGTTATATTAGCTTACCACAATAGCCAGAAACACAAGCCATTTCCCAGCAGTAAAAGTTAGCGATCGTGACACACCAGCAAAAGATATATAATTTTTGACTAACCTTGATAAGCTTCATCAGATGACAGTCCTATAACATCAGGTTATACAAACACTTATGTTTTGTTCGAAAATGTGCATATTTAGAGCTGAAATCAGTGGTTATACATTGTGCTAACGTAGCATCTTTTTCCCACAACGTCCGGATATTTTTCTGACACTTTTTCTGACACACATATTCTGACCAAATAACTATTCATGAACATAACTAAAAAATACATGTTGTATAGGAAATGATAGATACACTAGTTCTTAATGCAATCGCCGTGTTAGAATTCTAAAAATAACTTCATTACGACATCCAGCTTAGGTATAGCGAGAGAGTACCCAAAAGCTGGGCGCAAACGACTAGCACAACATGTTCGACAGATATATGAAATAGCATCATAAAATGGGTCCTACTTTTGCTGATCTTTCATCAGAATGTTGTACAAGGGGTCCTTTGTCGGGAACAATCGTTGTTTGGATTTAGAACGGCCTTTTTCCCTCTCGATTTAGCAAGCACACTTGCCAAGTGGCGCGAATCTCTCCATCGTAAACAAACTCAGAGAACGGAACACGGCAAAACTCCCGAAAAAAATTCAATAATCTGATTAAACTATATTGAAAAAACATACTTTACGATGATATTGTCACATGTATCAAATAAAATCAAAGCCGGAGATATTAGTCGTCCATAACGACAGCTTATCAGAAGGCAAATCCAGGTCCCTGGTCGCGCTCTCCAGAAAACAGGAAACTGGTGACACGTCATGCCAAGAGCTATAATTCGAGACCAGATCAAGTTACACACTCAATTTCTTCTCTCACTGCTTGTTGACATCTAGTGGAAGACGTATGAAGTGCATCTAAACTAATAAATATCAAGGACTTTAATAGGCAGCCCCTAGAAGAGTGCATCGATTTCAGATTTTCCACTTCCTGTCAGAAAGTTTGCTGCAAAAGGAGTTCTGTTTTACTCACAGATATAATTCAAACGGTTTTAGAAACTAGAGAGTGTTTTCTATCCAATAGTAATAATAATATGCATATTGTACGAGCAAGAATTGAGTACGAGGCCGTTTAAATTGGGCACGATTTTCCCCCAAAGTGAAAACAGCGCCCTCTGTCCTCAACAGGTTTTAAGCCCGGACCGGACACAGACCAGAAACAGCTTTGTCGCCCTGGATCCAGAGGTTCCGGCGCCCTCTTCCTTAGGGGCTTCCCATTCGATATTGGATTCGGAGGTACCTGCGTCTTCGTCCTCTGTTCTGTCTTCCTCTCCAGTGGCTTCTACATCTGGTTCAGATTCTCAGCACTCACACCCTCATCAGACCGTGAGGCTGCCTAAGAGACCGGCCCATTCAACATCACCAGCTGTCATCATAGGCAGCTCTATGGTGAGAAACATCTAACTGTTCTACCCAGGAGCACGACTACAGGACATCACAAGGCTGCTTCCTACTGTTCTACCCAGGAGCACGAGTACAGGACATCACAAGGCTGCTTCCGACTGTTCTACCCAGGAGCACGAGTACAGGACATAACAAGGCTGCTTCCGACTGTTCTACCCAGGAGCACGAGTACAGGACATAACAAGACTGCTTCCTACTGTTCTACCCAGGAGCACAGGACATCACAAGGCTGCTTCCTACTGTTCTACCCAGGAGCACGAGTACAGGACATCACAAGGCTGCTTCCTACTGTTCTACCCAGGAGCACGAGTACAGGACATCACAAGGCTGCTTCCGACTGTTCTACCCAGGAGCACGAGTACAGGACATAACAAGGCTGATTCCTACTGTTCTACCCAGGAGCACGAGTACAGGACATCACAAGGCTGATTCCTACTGTTCTACCCAGGAGCACGAGTACAGGACATAACAAGGCTGCTTCCATCTGTTCTACCCAGGAGCACGAGTACAGGACATCACAAGGCTGCTTCCTACTGTTCTACCCAGGAGCACGAGTACAGGACATCACAAGGCTGCTTCCGACTGTTCTACCCAGGAGCACGAGTACAGGACATAACAAGGCTGATTCCTACTGTTCTACCCAGGAGCACGAGTACAGGACATCACAAGGCTGATTCCTACTGTTCTACCCAGGAGCACGAGTACAGGACATAACAAGGCTGCTTCCATCTGTTCTACCCAGGAGCACGAGTACAGGACATCACAAGGCTGCTTCCTACTGTTCTACCCAGGAGCACGAGTACAGGACATCACAAGGCTGCTTCCGACTGTTCTACCCAGGAGCACGAGTACAGGACATCACAAGGCTGCTTCCTACTGTTCTACCCAGGAGCACGAGTACAGGACATAACAAGGCTGCTTCCTACTGTTCTACCCAGGAGTACAGGACATCACAAGGCTGCTTCCTACTGTTCTACCCAGGAGCACGAGTACAGGACATCACAAGGCTGCTTCCGACTGTTCTACCCAGGAGCACGAGTACAGGACATCACAAGGCTGCTTCCGACTGTTCTACCCAGGAGCACGAGTACAGGACATCACAAGGCTGCTTCCGACTGTTCTACCCAGGAGCACGAGTACAGGACATAACAAGACTGCTTCCTACTGTTCTACCCAGGAGCACAGGACATCACAAGGCTGCTTCCTACTGTTCTACCCAGGAGTACAGGACATCACAAGGCTGCTTCCTACTGTTCTACCCAGGAGCACGAGTACAGGACACAACAAGGCTGCTTCCTACTGTTCTACCCAGGAGCACGAGTACAGGACATCACAAGGCTGCTTCCTACTGTTCTACCCAGGAGCACGAGTACAGGACATCACAAGGCTGCTTCCTACTGTTCTACCCAGGAGCACGAGTACAGGACATCACAAGGCTGCTTCCTACTGTTCTACCCAGGAGCACGAGTACAGGACATAACAAGGCTGCTTCCGACTGTTCTACCCAGGAGCACGACTACAGGACATCACAAGGCTGCTTCCGACTGTTCTACCCAGGAGCACGAGTACAGGACATAACAAGGCTGCTTCCGACTGTTCTACCCAGGAGCACGAGTACAGGACATAACAAGACTGCTTCCTACTGTTCTACCCAGGAGCACAGGACATCACAAGGCTGCTTCCTACTGTTCTACCCAGGAGCACGAGTACAGGACATCACAAGGCTGCTTCCTACTGTTCTACCCAGGAGCACGAGTACAGGACATAACAAGGCTGCTTCCTACTGTTCTACCCAGGAGCACGAGTACAGGACATCAAAAGGCTGCTTCCTACTGTTCTACCCAGGAGCACGAGTACAGGACATCACAAGGCTGCTTCCGACTGTTCTACCCAGGAGCACGAGTACAGGACATAACAAGGCTGATTCCTACTGTTCTACCCAGGAGCACGAGTACAGGACATCACAAGGCTGATTCCTACTGTTCTACCCAGGAGCACGAGTACAGGACATAACAAGGCTGCTTCCATCTGTTCTACCCAGGAGCACGAGTACAGGACATCACAAGGCTGCTTCCTACTGTTCTACCCAGGAGCACGAGTACAGGACATCACAAGGCTGCTTCCGACTGTTCTACCCAGGAGCACGAGTACAGGACATCACAAGGCTGCTTCCTACTGTTCTACCCAGGAGCACGAGTACAGGACATAACAAGGCTGCTTCCTACTGTTCTACCCAGGAGTACAGGACATCACAAGGCTGCTTCCTACTGTTCTACCCAGGAGCACGAGTACAGGACATCACAAGGCTGCTTCCGACTGTTCTACCCAGGAGCACGAGTACAGGACATCACAAGGCTGCTTCCGACTGTTCTACCCAGGAGCACGAGTACAGGACATCACAAGGCTGCTTCCGACTGTTCTACCCAGGAGCACGAGTACAGGACATAACAAGACTGCTTCCTACTGTTCTACCCAGGAGCACAGGACATCACAAGGCTGCTTCCTACTGTTCTACCCAGGAGTACAGGACATCACAAGGCTGCTTCCTACTGTTCTACCCAGGAGCACGAGTACAGGACACAACAAGGCTGCTTCCTACTGTTCTACCCAGGAGCACGAGTACAGGACATCACAAGGCTGCTTCCTACTGTTCTACCCAGGAGCACGAGTACAGGACATCACAAGGCTGCTTCCTACTGTTCTACCCAGGAGCACGAGTACAGGACATCACAAGGCTGCTTCCTACTGTTCTACCCAGGAGCACGAGTACAGGACATAACAAGGCTGCTTCCATCTGTTCTACCCAGGAGCACGAGTACAGGACATCACAAGGCTGCTTCCTACTGTTCTACCCAGGAGCACGAGTACAGGACATCACAAGGCTGCTTCCTACTGTTCTACCCAGGAGCACGAGTACAGGACATCACAAGGCTGCTTCCTACTGTTCTACCCAGGAGCACGAGTACAGGACATAACAAGGCTGCTTCCTACTGTTCTACCCAGGAGTACAGGACATCACAAGGCTGCTTACTACTGTTCTACCCAGGAGCACGAGTACAGGACATCACAAGGCTGCTTCCGACTGTTCTACCCAGGAGCACGAGTACAGGACATCACAAGGCTGCTTCCGACTGTTCTACCCAGGAGCACGAGTACAGGACATAACAAGACTGCTTCCTACTGTTCTACCCAGGAGCACAGGACATCACAAGGCTGCTTCCTACTGTTCTACCCAGGAGTACAGGACATCACAAGGCTGCTTCCTACTGTTCTACCCAGGAGCACGAGTACAGGACACAACAAGGCTGCTTCCTACTGTTCTACCCAGGAGCACGAGTACAGGACATCACAAGGCTGCTTCCTACTGTTCTACCCAGGAGCACGAGTACAGGACATCACAAGGCTGCTTCCTACTGTTCTACCCAGGAGCACGAGTACAGGACATCACAAGGCTGCTTCCTACTGTTCTACCCAGGAGCACGAGTACAGGACATCACAAGGCTGCTTCCTACTGTTCTACCCAGGAGCACGACTACAGGACATAACAAGGCTGCTTCCTACTGTTCTACCCAGGAGCACGAGTACAGGACATAACAAGGCTGCTTCCTACTGTTCTACCACAGATGCCGGGAGCTGATGCTGTCGTAGTCCATGTGGGGTCAAACGACATCAGGAGGGCTAGCTCGGAAAATCTGAAAATTGATTTTAAAGAACTGATTTTAGCATTAAAAGACTCAATCATTTCAGGTCCAGTACCATCGTTGGGCTATGGGTGTGAAAGATTCAGCAGGCTACTGGCATAAAACATCTGGCTTAAAGATTACTGTAACTCTGCTGGAATCCCTTTTATGGATAACTTTGACACCTTCTGGAAACAGAAGATACTCTACAGGAATGACGGAGTCCATCCAAATCATCTTGGCTCCTGGACTCTGTCTATGCATTTCACGGCTGCGTGGAAACAATGACTTATCAATGACCCAAGACGAGCTCAGTTAATCCCAACCATTGTGACAATGAGTCGTCATAATGCTGCATCAAATGTACATTATCCTAGGGGCGTTGGCAGACACAATGTAAGTAAATGAAATTGTGTCCCCCTAATTGTCCTGAATACCTCTGTTGATCCTACAGTTACTGTATGCAGTAATCATGAGCCTATGAACCAGAGTTATACTGTTAACACTGAGGCGGTGTGCCCTAGTAGGAAGACCACTGTTAGCACTGAGACGGTGTGCCCTAGTAGGAAGATCACTGTTAGCACTGAGGCGGTGTGCCCTTATAGGAAGACCACTGTGTGCAGCTCACCCTACACTATCAGCTCAAACATAAATAACATAAGTAGGTCTACTTCTGATAAGCTTCCCAGTAAAGCATTAAAAACAATCAAGCATCCCAGAAAAGTGCTAAAAATAGCCCATATTAACATATGCAGCCTGAGAAACAAGGTCCATAAAGTCAATAACTCTGAAACTCACTAAGATTATACAGTGGCTTGCGAAAGTATTCACCCACTTGGCAACCTGTAATAAAAATTGATTTTTGGAGGGTTTGCATCATTTGATTTACACAACATGCCAACCACTTTGAAGATGCAAAATCATTTTCTTTGTGAAACAAACAAGAAATAAGACAAAAAAACAGAAAACTTGAGCGTGCACAAATATTCACCCCCCCAAAGTCAATACTTTGTAGAGCCACCTTTTGCAGCAATTACAGCTGCAAGTCTCTTGGGGTATGTCTCTATAAGCTTGACACATCTAGCCACTGGGATTTTTGCCCATTCTTCAAGGCAAAACTGCTCCAGCTCCTTCAAGTTGGATGGGTTTCACTGGTGTACCGCAATCTTTAATTCATACCACAGATTCTCAATTGGATTGAGGTCTGGGCTTTGACTAGGCCATTCGAAGACATTTAAATGTTTCCCCTTAAACCATTCGAGTGTTGCTTTAGCAGTATGCTTCGGGTCATTGTCCTCCTGGAAGGTGAACCTCCATCCCAGTCTCAAATCTCTGGAAGATTGAAACAGGTTTCCCTCAAGAATTTCCCTGTATTTAGCGCCGTCCATCATTCCTTCAATTCTGACCAGTTTCCTAGTCCCTGCCGATGAAAAACATCCTGTTCTCGGGCTGAACAACATGGTGTTCTCGGGGTGATGAGAGGTGTTGGGTTTGCGCCAGACATACCATTTTGCTTGATGGCCAAAAAGCGAAATTTTAGTCTCATCTGACCAGAATACCTTCTTCCACATGTTAGGGGAGTCTCCCACATGCCTTTTGGCAAACACCAAACGTGTTTGCTTATTTTTTTCTCTAAGCAATGGCTTTTTTTCTGGCCACTGTTCCGTAAAGCCCAGCTCTGTGGAGTGTACGGCTTAAAGTGATCCTATGGACAGATACTCCAATCTCCGCTGTGGAGCTTTGCAGCTCCTTCAGGGTTCTCTTTGGTCTCTTTGTTGCCTCTCTGATTAATGCCCTCCTTGCCTGGTCCATGAGTTTTGGTGGGCGGCCCTCTCTTGGTAGGTTTGTTGTGGTGCCATATTCTTTCCATTTTTTAATAATGGATTTAATGGTGCTCCGTGGGATGTTTAAAGTTTCGGATATTTTTTTATAACCCAACCCTGATCTGTACTTCTCCACAACTTTGTCCCTGACCTGTTTGGAGAGCTCCTTGGTCTTCATGGTGCCACTTACTGTCACGCGCTGGCCTTAGTTATCTTTGTTTTCTTTATTATTTTAGTTAGGTCAGGGTGTGACATGGGGAATGTATGTGTTTTTGTAGTGTCTAGGGGTGTTGTATGTGTATGGGGCAGTGTCTAGTGTAGTTGTCTAGGTAAGTCTATGGTTGCCTGAAGGGTTCTCAATCAGAGACAGCTGTCATTCATTGTCTCTGATTGGGAGCCATATTTAAGGCAGCCATAGGCATTAGGTTAATGTGGGTAATTGTCTATGTTGTACGTTTGATGCTTGTGTATGCACTTACGTCATTAGCTTCACTGTTGTTTTGTTTAGTTTGTAAGTGTTTAGTTCGTGGTTCATCTTCGTCTAATAAAAGAAGATGTATTTTTCTCACGCTGCGCCTTGGTCCACTCTCTCACCTCAAGACGACCGTGACAGAATTACCCACCAGAATCGGACCAAGCAGCGAGAATCAAGGCAGCAACAGCGAACACAGGACTATAGGAATTGGGAGGAAATTCTGGACCGCGAAGTACATTGGAGAATATCGCCGCTCTCGGGAAGAGATGGAGGCAGCTAAAGCCCAGGAGCGGTGGTATGAGGAGGCAGCACGGAAGCGTGGCTGGAAGCCCGTGAAGAAACCCCAAACATTTCTTGGGGGGGGGCTAAAGGGTAGTGTGGCGAAGGTAGGTAGGAAACCTGCGCCCACTTCCCATGCTTACCGTGGAGAGCGGGAGTACGGGCAGACATCGTGTTATGCGGAAGAGCGCACGGTGTCTCCTGTACGTGTGCATAGCCCTAGATTGAGCATTGAGCTAGATTGAGCATTGAGCCAAGTGCCATGAAGCCGGCTCAACATATCTGGCCTCCAGTACGTCTCCTCGGGCCGGTGTACATGGCACCAGCCTTACGTATGGTGTCCCCGGTTCGCCAACACAGCCCAGTGCGGGCTATTCCACCTCCCCGCACTGGACGGGCTACGAGGAGCATTCAACCAGGTAAGGTTGGGCAGGCTCGGTGCTCAAGGGAGCCAGTACGCCTGCACGGTCCGGTATATCCGGCGCCACCTTCCCGCCCCAGCCCAGTACCACCAGTGCCTACACCACGCACCAGGCTTCTAGTGCGTCTCCAGAGCCCTGTTCCTCCTCCACGCACTCTCCCTGTGGTGCGTGTCTCCAGCCCAGTGCCTCCAGTTCCGGCACCACGCATCAAGCCTCCTGTGCGTCTCCAGAGCCCTGTACGCACTGTTCCTTCTCCCCGCACTCGCCCTGAGGTGCGTGCCCTCAGCCAGGTACCACCAGTGCCGGTACCACGCACCAGGCCTATAGTGCGCTTTGAGAGTCCAGTGTGCCCTGTTCCTGCTCCCCGCACTAGCCTTAAGGTGCGTGTCTCCAGTCCGGTACCACCAGTTCCAGCACCACGCACCAGGCCTACTGTGCGCCTCAGCAGGTCAGAGTCGGCCGTCTGCCCAGCGCCATCTGAGCCATCCGTCTGCCCAGCGCCGTCTGAGCCATCCGTCTGCCCAGCGCCATCTGAGCCATCCGTCTGCCCAGCGCCATCTGAGCCATCCGTCTGCCCAGCGCCGTCTGAGCCATCCGTCTGCCCAGCGCCATCTGAGCCATCCGTCTGCCCAGCGCCATCTGAGCCATCCGTCTGCCCAGCGCCATCTCAGCCAGAGCCGTCCGCCAGACAGGATCTGCCAGAGCCGTCAGCCAGCCATGAGCAACCAGAGCCGTCAGCCAGCCATGAGCAACCAGAGCCGTCAGCCAGCCATGAGCAACCAGATTCGTCAGCCAGCCATTACCAGCCAGAGCCGTCATCCAGCCATGACCAGCCAGAGCCGTCATCCAGCCATGACCAGCCAGAGCCGTCATCCAGCCATGACCAGCCAGAGCCGTCATCCAGCCATGACCCGCCAGAGCCGTCATCCAGCCAGGATCCGCCAGAGCCGTCATCCAGCCAGGATCCGCCAGAGCCGTCATCCAGCCAGGATCCGCCAGAGCCGTCATCCAGCCAGGATCCGCCAGAGCCGTCATCCAGCCAGGATCCGCCAGAGCCATCATCCAGCCAGGATCCGCCAGAGCCAGCCAGCCAGGATCCGCCAGAGCCAGCCAGCCAGGATCCGCCAGAGCCAGCCAGCCAGGATCCGCCAGAGCCAGCCAGCCAGGATCCGCCAGAGCCAGCCAGCCAGGATCCCCCATCCAGTCCGGAGCTGCCCCTCAGTCCGGAGCTGCCCCTCAGTCCGGAGCTGCCCCTCAGTCCGGTGCTGCTCCTTAGTCCGGTGCTGCCCCTTAATCCAGTGGGGTTAATTTGGAGGGTGGCCATTTGGAGGAGGCTACCAAAGCGGGTATTGCCAATGGTGGAGTGGGGGCCACGTCCCGCACCCGAGCCGCCGCCATGATGGGGCCCACCCCGGACCCTCCCCTTTCTGTGTCAGGTTTTGCGGCCGGAGTCCGCATCTTTGGGGGGGGGTACTGTCACGCCCTGGCCTTAGTTATCTTTGTTTTCTTTATTATTTTAGTTAGGTCAGGGTGTGACATGGGGAATGTATGTGTTTTTGTAGTGTCTAGGGGTGTTGTATGTGTATGGGGCAGTGTCTAGTGTAGTTGTCTAGGTAAGTCTATGGTTGCCTGAAGGGTTCTCAATCAGAGACAGCTGTCATTCATTGTCTCTGATTGGGAGCCATATTTAAGGCAGCCATAGGCATTAGGTTAATGTGGGTAATTGTCTATGTTGTACGTTTGATGCTTGTGTATGCACTTACGTCATTAGCTTCACGGTTGTTGTTGTTTTGTTTAGTTTGTAAGTGTTTAGTTCGTGGTTCATCTTCGTCTAATAAAAGAAGATGTATTTTTCTCACGCTGCGCCTTGGTCCACTCTCTCACCTCAAGACGACCGTGACACAACAAGGCAGGTCCTACAGGCTCTAGTTTTGTTGCACCTGGACTACTGTTCAGTCGTGTGGTCAGGTGCCACAAAGAGGGACTTAGGAACATTGCAGTTGGCTCAGAACAAGGCAGCATGTCTGGTACACGGAGAGCTAACATTAATAATATGCATGTAAATCAGTCATGGCTCAAAGTGGAGGAGAGATTGACTTCATCACTACTTGTTTTTGTAAGAGGTGTTGACAAGTTGAATGTACCGAGCTGTCTGCTTAAAATACTGGCACACAGCTCAGACACATACGCATACCCCACAAGACATGCCCTCAAAGGTCTCTTCACAGTCCCCAAGTCCAGAACAGACTATGGGAGGCACAAAGTACTACATAGAGCCATGGCTACATGGAACTCTATTCCACATCAGGTTACTGATGCAAGCAGTAGAATCAGATTTTGTTTAAACAGGTTAAAAAATATACCTTATGGAACAGCGGAGACTGTGAAGAGACACACACAAAGGTACAAACATACGCATACGCATCCATTGTAATATTGTTGTATTAAACATTCTGTATTGTAGATATGTTGTGGTGTAACATTGTTAACGTCATATGATGCACTGTTTTATCTTTTGTTTTATGTGTAATGTAAGTAATTTAATACATTTGGACCCCAGGAAGAGTATCTGCTGCTTTGGCAGCCGCTTATGGGGATCCCTAAAAAATACAAATACAAAACTCATCCCACAATCTTGAAGGAGTTCCCACATATGCTGAGCACTTGTTGGCAGCATTTGCTTCACTCTGCGGTCCAATTAATCTCAAACCATCACAATAGGTTTGAGGACGGGTGATTTTGGAGGCCAGCTCATCTGATGCAGCACTCCATCCCTCTCCTTCTTGGTCAAATAGCCCTTATACAGCCTGGAGGTGTGTTGGGTCATTTTCCTGTTGAAAAACAAATGATAGTCCCACTAAGCTCAAACCAGATGGGATGGCATTTCCCTGCAGAATGCTGTGGTAGCCATGCTGGTTAAGTATGCCTTGAATTCTAAATAAATCACTGACCGTGTCACCAGCAAAGCACTCCAACACCATCATACCTCCTCCTCAATGCGTCATGGTGTGAACCACACATGCGGAGATCATCTGTTCACCTACTCTGCGTCTCACAAAGACATAGTGGAAATCTCAAATTTGGACTCATCAGACCAAAGGACAGATTTCCACCTGTCTAATGTCTATAATGTCTAATGTCTAATGTCTGTTCTTGGACTAAGCAAGTCTTCTTCTTATTGGTGTCCTTTAGTAGTGGTTTCCTTGCAGCAATTCGACCATGAAGTTTTGATTCATGTAGTCTCCTCTGAACAGTTGATGTTGAGATGTGTCTATTACTTGAGCTCTGTGAAGAATTTATTTGGCCTGCAATTTCTGAGGCTGGTAACTCTAACTTATCATCTGCAGCAGAGGTAACTCTGGGTCATCTTTTCCTGTGAAGGTTCTCATGAGATCCAGTTTCATCATAGTGCTTGATGGTTTTTGCGACTGCAGTTTTAAAGTTCTTGAAATTTTCCGTATTGACTGACCTTCATGTCTTAAAGTAATGATGGACTGTCGTTTCTCTTTGCTTATTTGAACTGTTCTTGCCATAATATGGACTTTGGTCTTTTACCAAATAGGGCTATCTTCTGTGTACCACCTTGTCACAACACAACTGACTGACTCAAACACATTAAACATGTACTTTTAACAAGGCACACCTGTTAAATAAAATGCATTCCAGGTGACTACCTCATGAAGCTGGTTGAGAGAAAGCCAAGAGTGTGCAAAGCTTTCATCAAGGCAAAGGGTGGCTACTTTGAAGAATCTCAAATATAAAATATATTTTGATTCGTTTAACACTTTTTTGGTTACTACATGATGCCATATGTGTTATTCCATAGTTTTGATGTCTTCACTATTATTCTATAATGTAGAAAACAGTAGAAAATAAAGAAAAAACCTTGAATGAGTAGGTGTGTCCAAACTTTTGACTGGGACTGTATATATGGTGTGTAAAGCCAGTATGGACAGTATATGAATCGAAAAGGTATGTACAGCAGTAGGACTAGTTATACAGGATGAGCCTCGACTAGAATACACTATATATATATTTGATGCACCTGTACATGTACTGTCTACTGTTTATCCTGAACATGCAGGCTTTATATCAGGGTTCTCCAACTGGCGGTCCGCGGGATGAATTTGGCCAATGTGTGGTTTTATTTGAACCCCAAGTTTAAAAATATATATTTTTAAAAAATCGAATATATATTTTATTTTATTTTATTGTTGGACATAAAAGACTGGAAAAACACCAAGAAATCAGCTCCAAGTGATTTTTATTTAAGAAATCTGCTCTCAAGTTACATTAAAGAACATATCCGATGTAAACAAATTGAGTGGTCATGTGATAATGAACTAGAATGTATTGGCCTGAACATTACACTGTCTCCCCAAATGTCTTTTACCCTCATTGGAATGTATAGGCCACCTTCCACCAAAAGTGTGTTTTTTGATCGGTTTAATAACATGCTTAGGGAATGTGATTTTGGGAAAGAGGTCATCTTAATGGGAGATTTTAACATTAATTATGAAGACAAGTGTTGTAGGAAAACCCTCAAACGGATCACTAATACCTTTGACCTTACACAGCTAGTTAAAGGGCCAACCAGGGTGACTTGTTGCTCTAAAACACAGATTGATTTGGTGTTCAGTAATAAACCAGAGAGAGTGACTAAATCATTCAATATGGTTACTGGGCTATCTGATCATAATCTGACACTTATAGCCAGAAAGCTGTCTAAGAGCAGGTTTAACCTCTCTACTGTTAGAAAGCCTGATCAACTAAGAATACCTAAGAGTGAATTAAGCTATTTTGAAAACGCAATTAAGGGAATTAACTGGAATGATCTCTTGTCCTATGCAGACGTGGAAGCTGATAGTCAAGTTTTTCTATCCACAATCCAGACTACATTAAATGGTTTCCTAAAGAAAATCAAATCCAAACCTGGCCAAAAGAGCACTCTTCCTTGGCTAAATGGAGAAATCTGGAAATTGATGAAAGAACGAGATTATTATCTAAAAATAGCCCTAAGATCCAAATTAGAGCATGACAGACGTAGGTTTACCATGTTGAGAAATAAGGTGATGAAAGAAATCAGACAGGCCAAGGCAAACTTTTTTATTAACATAATTGGTGAAGCAAAGGGAAATTCTAAACTGATCTGGGTGAATCTAAAAAAGTTAACAGGGAAAGACCATAGTAACACTGCAAAAAGACTAGAAATCATGGTGAATAACAATCTAACACAGGATGCAGTCGAAATAGCAATAGCCTTCAATTCCTACTTTATTGACTCTGTCAGGGTACTGACACAGAACCCCTCCACTGGTTTCTTGGGCTCAGTGCTAGTAAATGATGCTCAACCTGTCTTCATCATAAGGGAGGTTTCTGAGTCAAAGGTGGACAAGGTGATCAGCTCACTAAAGAACTCTAAAGCCAAAGATGTGTTTGGGATGGACTCTACCTTTCTTAAAAACTACAAAGAGTCACTCATTGGCCCCATTACTAAGGTCACCAACACATCTATTGGTCTCGGGGTGTTTCCAAGGGTATGGAAGTCAGCCATAATAACGGCCATCTTTAAATCAGGCGACCCTGCTGACGTGAGTAACTACAGGCCCATTAGTATACTACCTGTGGTGTCAAAGGTTGTTGAAAAGTGTGTAGCAGAACAACTGATTGCCCACCTCAACAACAGCCCCTTCACATTACATTCCATGCAGTTTGGCTTCAGAGCGAAACACTCCACAGAAACGGCCAACTGCTTTCTTCTGGAAAATGTGAAGTCCAAGATGGACAAAGGGGGTGTTGTTGGGGCTGTGTTTCTGGACCTAAGGAAGGCTTTTGATACTGTTAACCATGAGATTCTCATCACAAAATTGTCCAAGTTCAACTTTTCCCCCGATGCCTTGAGATGGATGAAATCATACCTTGAAGGCAGAACTCAGTGTGTCAGAGTGAGCAATGAGCTGTCGCCCACTCTTAGCTATGATGTGGGTGTGCCCCAAGGGTCAATACTGGGGCCCCTCCTGTTCAGCCTGTACATTAATGATCTGCCTTCTGTCTGTACTGGGTCTGAAGTTCAAATGTATGCAGATGATACAGTGATATATGTGCATGCAAAGAGCAAACAACAAGCTGCACAAGAACTCACTACTGTAATGGTCCAGGTTACAAAGCGGCTCAGTGACTCGTGTTTGCATCTCAATGTGAAAAAAACTGTTTGCATGTTCTTCACAAAGAGGGCAACAGATGCTACTGAGCCAGATGTCTATGTGTCAGGGGAGAAGCTACAGGTGGTATCTGATTTTAAGTACCTTGGCATCATACTTGATTCCAACCTCTCTTTTAAAAAGCATGTGAAAAAGGTAATTCAAATAACCAAATTCAACCTAGCTAATTTCCGATTTATACGAAATTGTTTGACTACAGAGGTAGCAAAACTGTACTTCAAATCTATGATACTCCCCCACTTAACATACTGCTTGACTAGTTGGGCCCAAGCTTGCTGTACAACATTAAAACCTATTCAGTCTGTCTACAAACAGGCTCTCAAAGTGCTTGATAGGAAGCCCAATAGCCATCATCACTGTCACATCCTCAGAAAGCATGAGCTCCTGAGTTGGGAAAATCTTGTGCAATACACCGATGCATGTCTTGTATTCAAGATCCTAAATGGCTTGGCTCCCCCTCCACTCAGTATTTTTGTTAAACAGAAAACCCAAACATATGGCAGCAGATCCACAAGGTCTGCCATGAGAGGTGACTGTGTAGTTCCCCTAAGGAAAAGCACCTTTAGTAAATCCGCTTTTTCTGTGAGAGCTTCCCATGTCTGGAATACACTGCCATCAGACACACATAACTGCACCACATATCACACTTTCACAAAATGCTTGAAGACATGGCTAAAGGTCAATCAGATTTGTGAACATGGTCCCTAGCTGTGTGTTGCCGCTTTCCATGTCTGTTGTCTGTAACTTGTGAGGTGTGGAAACACTTTGTTGCTTTTATGAATTTTGTCTTGCTGCTTTTTGTTCTATGTTGCTCTGTCTGTATGCTACGTCTTGCTTGTCCTATGTTGCTATGTCTGTATGCTATGTCTTGTTCTATGTTGCTATTGTCTATATTGTAATTGTTTTTAATAACCTGCCCAGGGACTGCGGTTGAAAATTAGCCGGCTGGCTAAAACCGGCACTTTTACTGAAACGTTGATTAATGTGCACTGTCCCTGTAAAAATAAACTCAAACTCAAGTATTCCAACAATGAATAGAGAGACAAAAAATATTATGCAAATGTTAGCAACGTTTGGAATTATTATGTTTTAGTCAAACATTATATCTGGTTGGGCTTCTTGCTGTAATTTGCAGTCTACCAATTATTTGTAATTATGTTCAGGTCCCCTAGACCACCCGCTCAAGAAAAAAATCGACCCGCAGCTGAATATAGTTGATGATCCCTAAGATGAAATGTATAGTAACAGTAACCTCAAAATGTGGCCATGGATGTGTTACTCGTTTTAAGGTTGAATGTTACATTAGTTTGTAAGAAAGTTTTATGCTATTTAGCCACGCCTGCTCCAGGACTCTCCCCCTGGTGCTCGAGGGCTGCAGGCTGCCCAGCGCTGCGCACGCCTGCCACCATCATAACGCACACCTGCTTCCCTCGTCACGCGCATCAGCGAATATTTGGACTCACCTGGACTCAATCACCTGTTTTATTACAGGTGATCCCTATATTTGTCAGTTCCCCAGCTCTGTTCCCCGCTGCTGCATTAATTGTCGTATGTCCTTATGTTACCCGGTGCTGACGCTGTGCCTGTCCTGTTCCAAATTAAATGTTGACTCCCCGTACCTGCTTCTCCAGCGTCGGTTCTTACAGAATGCAGCAGCCATCAAATGAAGCATCGGGGAGTGCTGGCTTTTCGGTTGGTGGTGACGTCGAGTCCTGGGGCTGCCGCAGATGGAACCGGGGGTGCCTTAGCTGGATCGTCGGGCTTCCATGCCTTGCCGGCTCGAGATGTTTCCTTGCCCTGGTTGGCTCGGCAGGCGCCCATCCCACGTCAGGCCTCAGCCGGATCGTCAGGTTTTTACGCCTCAACCGGATCGTCAGGCTCCCACACCCCAGCCGGTTCGTCCGGCTCCTGCGCCCCATGCTCCCGCTCGAGGGCGCCAGGCTGCCCAGCGCTGCGCACTCCTGCCACGATCATTGTGCACACCTGCTTCCCTCGCCACGCGCATCAGCGAATTTTTGGACTCCATCACCTGTTTTATTACCTCCACTGTATTTCAGTTCCCCAGATCTGTTCCCCGCTGCTGCATTAATTGTCGTATGTCCTTATGTTACCCGGTGCTGACGGTGTGCCTGTCCTGTTCTATGTCCGTTCCAAATTAAATGTTGACTCCCCGTATATGCTTCTCATCTCCAGCGTCGGTTCTTACATATTTACTGTAATACAAAAGTAATATTCAATAGTTTGTTTGACAACTCAACCAAATATCAACATTTGAAGGAGTTTTATAATCTGCTTGGATAGTTCCAGTTCCAGCTGTGCCGGTGACGTAGTCTGGCTTTAATTCCAGTTCGTCTACAAATTAATCCTTGATATATTGGATTGACGTCTCTATCTCAACCAAAAATCTAAATGAAAGATCATGACGAATTCAACTCGAACTTTTAATGAAGTTCGATTTGATTTAGTCCTATTCAACTTTGATTTTTGGTTGAGATGGAGACGTGAATCCAACATATCAAGGATTAATTTGTAGACAAAGTACTATTTGAGAAGGTATTTGGTGTCTAGTAGTAACTAACCCAGTTGAATGAAGATCTCACTGTTCGTACCTACCATAGGCTACTAGACACCAAATACCCAGATAACTGTAAACCAGACATGCCCTAAGCTACTAGACATCAAATACCCAGATAACTGTAAAATAACCAGATAACTGTATAATAACCAGATAACTGTATAATAAACAGATATCTGTATACCAGACAGGCCTAGGCTACTCAAGCCTTTACCTCTGGCAACCTGGGGAGCCACAATACCCACTCTTATTCTGGTTCAGATTATGTTCCATGTTTAGGCTCCTGAGTGGCGCAGCGGTCTAAGGCACTGCATCTCAGTGTGAGAGGTGTAACTACAGTCCCTGGTTCAAATCCAGGCTGTATGATATCTGGCAGTGATTGGGAGTCCCATAGGGTGGCACACAATTGGCTCTGCGTTGTCCGGGTTTGTCCCTGGGTAGGCTGTCGTTGTAAATAAGAATTTGTTCTTAATTGACTTAATTACATAAAAATAATATATAGGCTATCCATATATAACCATGAAGTATTGTTTTCAGGGTGTGTCCTGGTATATACAGTAGACTCATATGTACAGTGTGGCTCTGGGTTTAGCCTATGCACTATCATCACCACTATCAGAAGACCAAGCCTGCTGTGAACAAACCATCATCCTCCCCTCCCCATCTGTCAATACCACTTGGAATGTGTCTTCCGCATTTAACCCAACCCCTCTGAATCAGAGAGGTGCGGAGGACTGCTTTAATCGACATCCACGTCTTCGGCACCCGGGGATCTGCCTTCCTCAGGGTCAGAACAACAGATTTTACCTTGTCAGCTCGGGGATTCGTTCCAACAACCTTTTGGTTATTGGCCCAATGCTCTAACCACTAGGCTACCTTCATCATCAGTTTGAGGCACAGGGCAGGCAGGGTAAACTGGTCAGGACAAACTGTTAGAATATAATAAAACATAACAAAATAGAATAAAATATAAAAGGTTGTTACGCAGAGAGATGTAGCCTAGAGGTGTTTCTCAAGTTTCAAGTTTTAATGTCACATGCACAAGTACGGTAAAATGCCTTTCTTGCGAACACAAAACCCAACAATGCAATAATCAATAACAATGTATACATGACAAAGTAAGTAAGTAAGCATATTACAGACAGAAAATATTTAGAAAGTCAGTGGTATAGGGTGTCGTTAACATCTGTGATCACTAGATGAAGACAAAGCCTTATATATATAAAAAAAGATATTCTACCGTGTGAAGTAGTATTGTCCTCGCAATGGAATTTTATTAATAAAATGTCAATGAATGTTTATTCTAATCATTTTAGAGGGTAAAAGTTGAGCTGTTGGGGGGCTCAGAGAGACCAAAATGATGGTAACCTATAGGAGGAGGAGATGGAGAATTGAGATCTATAAATGCACAATACAAATGTCATAAATCCATAAAAATCTGTAGCAATCAATAGGCTGTTAATAATAATATAGCGTGCTTGTCTACGGAGAGCGGAAGAGACCACGAGGATTTTGGCACGTTATGATGATCAATTCTTTCATTCTTTATTGATGAATAACACACACACACACAAATGTGGTCATGGAATCTAGCTTTATTGATGCATTCATTAAACAGTATTTGCCATGAATCAGTGATAAGGAAAGTATGTGTAAATAAACATTAACAGGCTGCTCTTAACATATAATATATATTGTAATGAAACGGGTAGGGAGCAGGTCTCGAACCCTCGACCTTCTAGCCTGAGGTCCGGCGCGCTATCGACTGTGCCGCAAGAGCATGCTCGTGCGGCAGAATCGATTTCCGCGCTTAATAAACCCAGGGTCGTTACACTATATATACTGTATACACAACCAAAGTGTACCATGCAACTGGTAGGCCTAACCGCTCCTCAGCTGGAATCTAACCCACATTCAGCCCCCTCACTGAACCTCCACCCACACGAAGACAGAGTAGGCTGCACAGCTCTGGGCATTCATATGATGTGTCGGTAACATGAGAGCGATGCCAGAAGGAATTCAACACTTCGGCCACCAGATGGAGCCTATGTAATTTCTGCTGGATTTGTCCAATGGTGCTGATTGGGTCCATGCTGATCGTGGACCCATCCGTCCATCTCAAGGTTCCATATGCAAATGCTGGAAGAAAAAAAAGCTTTCACAAGCGGTTTTACAGGTGGAGTATAGTTATTGAGATAAAATATTGATCTGTGTCATTATAGACATCCACATGTTTTGACCTAATTCATGCATTGACTGGAATCTAACCCAAATCTAACATGTTCAGATTTAAATTGTGCAGAAGCTATGATGTATTGGCCATCAATCGTAGACTGTCAATCAATTTTTGTTAGCAACATTTCAGAAGTCAGTGACTCAAATATCATTGACCCAAAGTGGTACGTTGATAAAGCCATAGCTACGGAGGTATTATTTTCGATCCATGGGAGGGGGGTTCCTAGAAACCGCCCCCTCCCACTTGAGCGCTGCTCGCTTCTGATCCATTTCGTGAATATCAAATACACACGACGCCTCCATGTTGGAAAGAGTATAGAGGGGGATACAATTATTTTGAAAATGAGAGTTCAAGTAACGGGATTATCGGAACTGTCCTATTTTCGTATTGAAACTTGACCGAGGCGAGCTTTTTCGTCGTTTCATCATTGTTTCAGTCAACGTCAATTTTTATGTTGAATTGAACACTGATCAGTTCAAGGCTAGCTCTAGTTGCTAGCCAGACGTTAGCAACGTTTTCTTATTTTTAGTTCAACGTTGGGAGTTTGTTTTGCCCATGCTGTTCTTGAATGTTGCTTGCTAAATTGGATATTCCCAGCGATTGACAAGTGGTGGTATTTTGCCTTTAAACCACTAGCTAGTTACATGTAGCCCCTCCTGTGTCCCGTCTCAGTCCATTTGGCCATCGTTACACTACCTAGCTAGTTTAGGGCCCGGCTGCCATTTCAACACAGCTAGCAAGGCAGCTACGGTAGCTAACGTCTAGGCTAACGTTAACCATTGTGGACTAGGACTAGCTGGACATCTTGTTTGTAGAAAACAAGCAAGTAAATAAACATTCAAACGAACCAAAAAGGAATAACCATCCGTCGCAATGGACCACACGTCTATAATAACCCAGGTTTCCAACCCAAAGGAGGAGGAGATTATCTCGTTTAATCAGGAAAAAGGTAAGAAAAAGCCCACATGAATTTACGGTAGCTAGTTGACTAGCACCACCAGTGGTTGTTGGGAAAGCGCTCTGGCTGTCAGAAACTGTTGCAATATTATCGCTATGCTACAAATGGAATTACATGATGTTGGATTGGAGAAGACTAACCCTTTTATAGACGCTAACTACCTTAAAACAAACTCCCTTTTGATAAAAAAATTTAAATACTATTTTTCCATGTATAAATACGTTATTCAATGTGTTTCTATGGGCTAATAGCAGAAAGGTCAAATTCTATGTTTCATGTTTTTATAAAGGGATCCTAACGTTTTTAAATCAAATAGCTTAATGATCCCGTAGGACCGTTTTAGTAGCGCCCCCCCCCCCCCCCCCCCCCATACGGATTAAAGCGTCTGACCTATATCGGAACGATATAAGAAAGATCATACAAAAAAAATGTGGACCCGCAGTTAACAAAACAAATAAGAACTAAACTACTTCCATATACAGTGCCTTTCAGTAAGTATTCACACCCCTTGACTTTTTCCAAAATCTTGTTGTTACAAAGTGGGATTAAAATGTATTTAATTGTCATTCTTTGTCAACGATCTACAGAAAATACTCTAATGTCAAAGTGGGAGAAAAATGCTAATATTTGTTTTCATAAAAAAAAAAAAACTAATATCTTGATTAAATAAGTACTCAACCCACTGAGTCCAATACAAGTTAGAATCACCTTTTGCAGCGATTACAGCTGTGAGTCTGTTAAATCTAACAGCTTTCCACACCTGGATTGTGCAACATTTGCCAATTGTATTATTTTTTTTAAATCCTTCAAGCTCTGTCAAATTGGTTGTTGATCATTGCTAGACAACCATTTTCAGGTCTTGCCAAAGATTTTAAAGCAGATTAAGTCAAAACTCACTCGGTCACTCAGGAACATTCACTTGCTTCTTGGTAAGCAACTCCAGTGTAGATTTGGCCTTGTGTTTTAGGTTATTGTCCTGCTGAAAGGTGAATTCATCTCCCAGTGTCTGGTGGAAAGCAAACTGAACCAGGTTTTCCTCTAGGATTTTGCTTAGCTCCATTCGGTTTCTTTTTTTATCCTGAAAAGCTCCCCAGTCCTTAATGATACAAGTATACCCATAACAGATACAAGTATACCCATAACAAGATGCAGCCATCACTATGCTTGAAAATATGGAAAGTGGTACTCAGTAATGTATTGGATTTACCCTAAACATAACACTTTCTATTCAGGACAAAATGCTAATTGCTTTGCCACATTGTTAGTAGTATTACTTTAGCCCATAGGGCGGCGCACAATTGGCACAGCGTCGTTCGGGGTAGGCCGTCATTGTAAATAAGAATTTTTTCTTAACTGACTTGCCTAGTTAAATAAAATAAAAAAATAGTGCCTTGTTGCAAACAGGATGCATGTTTTGGAATATTTTTTGTTCTTTACAGGCTTCCTTTTCACTCTTGTCATCCTCAGGTTTCTCCTAACACAGCCAACTGTTTTATGGTCGTAATTGGCCTCATGGTGAAATCCCTAAGCGGTTTGCTTCCTCTCTGGCAACTGAGTTAGGAAGGACACCTGTGTCTTTGTAGTGACTGGGTGTATTAATACACCATCCAAAGTGTAATTAATAACTTCACCATGCTCAAAGGGATATTCAATGCCTGCTTTTTTTTTTTTTTTTACCAATAGATGCTATTCTTTGCAAGGCATTGGAAAACCTCTCTGGTCTTTGTGGTTGAATCTGTTTGAAATTTACGTTATTGACGTTTCTCAACATGTAAAACACAGCGTTGGAATTGTAGTTCACAATTTTGGTTGAAGAGAACTGATGAAAACCTGACAGAAGGGATTTTGAGAGCTAGGAGATGACTTGCTAGCTAACGTTGCCCACTTATTTGAGCTATCTAGCTAATTAAACAGCTAGTCAGGTAAGTTATAGGTGGACTTGGAGTTAATGCAGTACTCTAATTAACCTGTTTTTTGTTGTTTTTTTAAAGGTATTTTTGCCGTTTGCTGAGTAATTGGAGATGGAATGCAGTCATGGCTCTGTATAATACTGTGCCTTGTCGTGAATCCGTTTTGGACATGGTGACTGTGAAAAGACCCCTGGTGGCATGTCTTGGGGGGGGGGGGGGGGGGGGGGTAATATGTGTATGTCTCAGCTGAATGTTATTTGATTATGCAGACAATTTTCATCACAGTTATATTTATCATAAAAACTAGAAGAGAAGCAGTTCATATCTGGTCAACCCTCAACCAGGAAAGACTGGCATGTATGTTGTTGATGTTAATTCTGTATGGGCAGTTAAGGACAAGGCGTACTGCTCTGTTTTAAGCCAGCTGCAGCTTGCTAGGTATTTCTTTGCTGCCCTAGACCATATTACCGGACAGTAATCAGGATGGGACAAGACCAGAGCCGGAACAACTAGTACAGTTGATTTGTATCAAACACACAAAAACATATATATATTTTTTTATAAACAGACATACCCCTCCCCCATCTTCACAACAACTTTGTCAATAGGACTTGCCCATGATAAGTGACCACTCAGTGTTATAATTAGGAGTTTACCTTTCTCAACGGTCCCACACTTTATGTACAACTCCAGTTGAGGTTAAGAATTTTTTAAAATCAAAAACAATGCTTTTAGTGTGTGTGCGCGCGTGTGTGAAAATGGGGTGGGGCTCACTGCAAACTCTAGAGAACAGATTGCTAACTAGTTAACTTCTTATGGCTGAAATCCCGGTAACGGGATCGATATGACAACAGCCAGTGAAAGTGCAGGGTGCCAAATTCAAACAAATCTCATAATTAAAATTCCACAAACATACATGTATCTCATACCATTTTAAAGGTAATCTTGTTGTTAATCCCACCAAAGTGTCCGATTTCAAATAGGCTTTTCAGCGAAAGCACCACAAACGATTACGTTAGGTCACCGCAAAATCACAGACAAACAGTCATTTTTCCAGCCAAAGACAGGAGTCACAAAAAGCAGAAATAGAGATAAAATGAATCACTAACCTTTGATGATCTTCATCAGATGACACTCATAGGACTTCATGTTATACAATACATATATGTTTTGTTCGATAAAGTTAATATTTATATCCAAAAACCTCAGTTTACATTGGCGCCATGTTCAGAAATGCCTCCAAAATATCCGGAGAAATTGCAGAGAGTATACTCATCATAAACTTTGATGAAAGATACATGTTTTACATAGAATTAAAGATACACTTGTTCTTAATGCAACTGCTGTGTCAGATTTCAAAAAGCTTTACGGCCAAACACAATATTCAATAATCTGAAAACAGCGTTCAGCCACAAAAGCAAGCCATACAGTTACCCGCCAAATTGTGCAGTCAACAAAACTCATAAAAAGCATTATAAATCTTCACTTACCTTTGCTGATCTTTGTCGGAATGCACTCCCAGGACTCCCACTTCCACAAGAAATGTTTGTTTTGTTCGGTAATGTCCATCATTTCTGTCCAAATAGCTACTTTTATTAGCACGTTTGGTAAACAAATCCAAAGTCACGAAGCGAGTTCCCTAAAAGCAGACGACTTGTCCAAAAGTTCCGTAACAGTCAGTAGAAACATGTGAAACGATTTATTGAATCAATCTTTAGAATGTTTTTAACATAAATCTTGAATAACGTTCCAACCGGAGAATTACATTGACTTCAGATGAGAGATGGAACAGAGCTCCCTCTCATGTGAACGCGCATGGTTAGAGCATGGTCAGGTCATGGCAGACCTGACTAATTCCCCTCTCATTCGGCCCCCCTTCACTGTAGAGGCATCAGACAAAGTTCTACAGACTGTTAACATCTAGTGGAAGCCGTAGGAAGTGCAAACTCATCCACATCTCGCTGTGATTTCAATAGGATCTTGGTTGAAAATCTACCAGCCTCATAATTCCCACTTCCTGTTTGGATTTTTTCTCTGGTTTTTGCCTGCCATATGAGTTCTGTTATACTCACAGACATCATTCAAACAGTTTTAGAAACTTCAGAGTGTTTTCTATCCAATACGAATAATAATATGCATATATTAGCAACTGGGACTGAGGAGCAGGCAGTTTAATATGGGCACCTCTGTGCACCTTTCATCCAAGCTACTCAATACTGCCCCTTCAGCCATAAGAAGTTAAACAACATCTCATGGAACGGTGGGGACTGTGAGGGGACAGACACACTCCAACACGTACTATTTTTGTTGTTGTAGTATAGTTTGTATATTGTTGTATTTTACATTTGTGTGACTGTCCTTATCTATCAGTGTTTTACTTGTCATGTTTTTGTTGTTGTTGTGGACCCCAGCAAGAGTAGCTGCTGCAAAAGCTAATGGGGATTCAAATAAACAAACAAACAGTTTTAACTGATATGCCTGTCATGTTTTTCCTGGAGTTGTGTTCCATTGCAGCATGATTCTTGGCCCGGTCCTGACACATTCAAGTAACATGCTGTACTCATAACAAGCAATTTCCTCCACTGTTTACCACTACTGTTTACGTCGTGGGCAGAGTACTAATGTAACTCTGATACAGGTCACCTTAAAGGCTTGTTCATTTCAGAGAACCAGATGGAGCTTGCCAAAACATGAATGTCACAGTAGCTACACTATATATCAACCAAAGAGGTTTTGAAAGGGGCTAGGTGTCAATTAACAGGCATATAGAGGGGACCTTTTCCAAATCAGGGCATTTTGCAACTATTGAAACACTGACACACAAACACACACACACACTGATACAACCAGCTCTGCAATATCATAATACTCACATAAAGAGGTGTCTTGTTTCCATCAGAGTTTAATATATAGCTGACCTATATGGCTGTTCTTCAGCTGTTAGACTAAGTCACTCCATGTATAGCTGGACCTACAGTTGAAGTCGGACGTGTGCATACACTTAGGTTGGAGTCATTAATACTAGTTTTTCAACCACTCCACAAATTTCTTGTTAACAAACTATAGTTTTGGCAAGTCGGTTAGGACATCTACGTTGTGCATGACACAAGTAATTTTCCCAACAATTGTTTGCAGATTATTTCACTTATAATTCACTGTATCACAATTCCAGTGGGTCAGAAGTTTACATACACTAAGTTGACTGTGCCTTGAAACAGCTTGGAAAATTCCAGAAAATTATGTCATGGCTTTAGAAGCTTCTGATAGGCTAATTGACATAATTTGCATCAATTGGAGGTGTGCCTGTGGATGTATTTCAAGCCAACCTTCAAACTCAGTGCCTCTTTGCTTGACATCATGGGAAAATCAAAAGAAATCAGCCAAGACCTCAGGAAAAATAATGGTAGACTTCCACAAGTCTTGTTCATCCCGGGGAGCAATTTCCAAACACCTGAAGGTACCACGTTCATCTGTACAAACAATAGTACACAAGTATAAACACCATGGGACCACGCAGCCGTCATACCGCTCAGGGAGGAGACACGTTCTGTCTCCTAGAGATGAACGTACTTTGATGTGAAAAGTGCAAATCAATCCCAGAACAACAGCAAAGAACCTTGTGAAGATGCTGGAGAAAACAGGTACAAAAGTATCTATATCCACAGTAAAACAACTCCTATATCGACATAACCTAAAAGGCAGCTCAGCAAGGAAGAAACCACTGCTCCAAAACCGCCATAAAAAAGCCAGACTACAGTTTGCAACTGCTCATGGGGACAAAGATTGTGCTTTTTGGAGAAATGTCCTCTGGGCTGATGAAACAAAAAAATAACCGTTTGGCCATAATAACCATTGTTATGTTTGGAGGAAAAAGGGGGAGGCTTGCAAGCCGAAGAACACCATCCCAACCCTGAAGCACGGGGGTGGCAGCATCATGTTGTGGGGGTGCTTTGCTGCAGGAGAGACTGGTGCACTTCACAAAATAGATGGCATCATGAGGCAGGGAAATTATGTGGATATATTGAAGCAACATCTCAAGACATCAGTCAGGAAGTTAAAGCTTGGTCGCAAATGGTTCTTCCAAATGGACAATGACCCCAAGCATACTTCCAATGTTGTGGCAAAATGGCTTATAGACAACAAAGTCAAGGTATTGGAGTGGCCATCACAAAGCCCTGACCTCAATCCTGTAGAAAATGTGTGGGCGGAACTGAAAAAGCGTGTGCGAGCAAGGAGGCCTACAAACCTGACTCAGTTACACCAGCTCTGTCAGGAGGAATGGGCCAAAATTCACCCAACTTACTGTGGGAAGCTTGTGGAAGGCTACCTGAAACGTTTGACCCAAGTTAAACAATATAAAGGCAATGCTACCAAATACTAATTGAGTGTATTTAAACTTCTGACCCACTGGGAATGTGATGAAATAAATAAAAGCTGAAATTAATCATTCTCTCTGCTATTATTCTGACATTTCACATTCTTAAAATAAAGTGGTGATCGTAACTGACCTAAGACGGACATTTTTACTAGGATTAAATGTCAGGAATTGTGAAAAACTGAGTTTAAATGTATTTGGCTAAGGTGTATGAAAACCTACCGACTTAAACTGTATATGGTTGCTCTACAGCTGTTAGACTAGGTCACCCCATGTATAGCTGGACCTATATGGCTGCTGTTAAGACTAGGTCACCCCATGTATAGCTGGACCTATATGGCTGCTGTTAAGACTAGGTCACCCCATGTATAGCTGGACCTATATGGCTGCTGTTAAGACTAGGTTACCCCATGTATAGCTGGACCTATATGGCTGCTGTTAAGACTAGGTCACCCCATGTATAGCTGGACCTATATGGCTGCTGTTTAGACTAGGTCACCCCATGTATAGCTGGACCTATATGGCTGCTGTTTAGACTAGGTCACCCCATGTATAGCTGGACCTATATGGCTGCTGTTAGACTAGGTCACCCCATGTATAGCTGGACCTATATGGCTGCTGTTAAGACTAGGTCACCCCATGTATAGCTGGACCTATATGGCTGCTGTTTAGACTAGGTCACCCCATGTATAGCTGGACCTATATGGCTGCTGTTAAGACTAGGTCACCCCATGTATAGCTGGACCTATATGGCTGCTGTTTAGACTAGGTCACCCCATGTATAGCTGGACCTATATGGCTGCTGTTAGACTAGGTCACCCCATGTATAGCTGGACCTATATGGCTGCTGTTTAGACTAGGTCACCCCATGTATAGCTGGACCTATATGGCTGCTGTTAGACTAGGTCACCCCATGTATAGCTGGACCTATATGGCTGCTGTTTAGACTAGGTCACCCCATGTATAGCTGGACCTATATGGCTGCTGTTAAGACTAGGTCACCCCATGTATAGCTGGACCTATATGGCTGCTGTTAAGACTAGGTCACCCCATGTATAGCTGGACCTATATGGCTGCTGTTTAGACTAGGTCACCCCATGTATAGCTGGACCTATATGGCTGCTGTTAGACTAGGTCACCCCATGTATAGCTGGACCTATATGGCTGCTGTTAGACTAGGTCACCCCATGTATAGCTGGACCTATATGGCTGCTGTTAAGACTAGGTCACCCCATGTATAGCTGGACCTATATGGCTGCTGTTAAGACTAGGTCACCCCATGTATAGCTGGACCTATATGGCTGCTGTTTAGACTAGGTCACCCCATGTATAGCTGGACCTATATGGCTGCTGTTTAGACTAGGTCACCCCATGTATAGCTGGACCTATATGGCTGCTGTTTAGACTAGGTCACCCCATGTATAGCTGGACCTATATGGCTGCTGTTAGACTAGGTTACTCCATGTATAGCTGGACCTATATGGCTGCTGTTTAGACTAGGTTACTCCATGTATAGCTGGACCAATATGGCTGCTGTTAGACTAGGTTACTCCATGTATAGCTGGACCTATATGGCTGCTCTTCAGCTGTTTAGACTAGGTCACTCCATGTATAGCTGGACCTATATGTCTGCTCTTCAGCTGTTTAGACTAGGTCACTCCATGTATAGCTGGACCTATATGTCTGCTCTTCAGCTGTTTAGACTAGGTCACTCCATGACCCTGCTAAGGTCTGTCGTTCAAAATAAGCGAGGTAATGCCAATAATTTGAATTGCCAAACTGCACTGGATAGCATAAATAAATCCTGTATGTGATTCAGGGTGTTCTGGTGTTCGGTGTCTGATAGCTATTGAAAATGTTATCTCCACACACTAACTTTGCAAGTCGTTAGGTCACTTCATGTCCCTCTTAAGGTCCATCTTTCTGAATAGCCTGAGGTAATGACAGAATATTTTATGGTAAGGGTCAATTCCACAGTAACAGTGATTTTTTTTTTTTTTTTTAAACCTTAGTTTTTATAAACAATTTCCATACAATTTTACAAAAACACATTGACTTGAACAGTGCAGATGGAAAGTTTGGTAACAGACTGACAGCCTAAACAACACAAACTGCCATTCTGTTACCAAACTTTGCATCTGCACTGTAAAGTTCTCTGTGGAAATTATTCAACATAGTCCTTGTGCATAGTGTTTGTATGGTGTTTAACTTAGCAATTATTGTTTTTGGTTTGGCATCCATTTTTAAAGTAAAAAAAAATCGCTTGAGACTAAGCGTCACACAGTTATCGTGGAATTGCCCTAAGGCCAATGCTTCAGTGTGTGATTCGGCGTATTGTATCTCCGATGGCTGCTGAACACATTGTGGTGGCACCCCCACTGTTTGCCTGGTGTAGGCCTAGGACTAAATATCCCTACACAGACCAATAAAGTACTCATGAATTCAACATCGAGCTTAAACCTACTTTGCAGATTTGCACCATGTGGGAACAAGTCAATCCATTCCGTCGTCATTGCATACCTTTTGCACACTTTACTGCATAAGCCCTCATGAAATCACTCATTGTTAGTGGATTAAAGCGTCATGAAGTAAACCTCCTGTGGCAATGTGTTCCCTTCCAGTCCGTTGGCTTCTACTGTATATTTACAGTGTGTGGTGACTGGGTTTCCCGGGTCGTTCAGACACTATCAGTACCAGTATCTGGTGTGTACCAGTACCAGCCAGATCCCTGAAGCTAGCAGGAATTTTGAACCAGAACGATGACTTCCGCAGGTCTTTTCCTGGTCTGGTTCTAGCTACCTGGACTGGTGAGGCTATTGAAGTAGATGGATCTCTTATAAGTCAGAATATACGGACGGAAGTTCAATAAAGGAACAGGATGGTGACTGTTTTTTGAGAATTACTACAAGGCTGTGGGTGATTTGATTGTGATATTTATCAACTGAGGTTTAGGTCTAGTATTGGATAGACCAGTACTGCACGTGCCTCACTCCCTTCTATACAATGCTAGGAGAAATGCTAAGGCTGTGACGATACCGTTATTGCAGTATTTTTGTCCCCCGTGGCTAAGATTTTAACACGAAGCGGACCACTCCTGTGATCCTTTAAAAAACCTGCTGTATGTAAAATATTGTGTGTTATAGCTTGGAAAACACACTGAGTGTACAAAACATTAGGAACACCTGGTCTTTCCATGACATAAACTGACCAGGTAAATCCTGGTGAAAGCTATCCCTTATTGATGTCACTTGTTAAATCCATTTCAGTCAGGTTAGATGAAGGGGAAGGAGGCTGGTTTTAATAAGTAATTTTAAGCTTTGAGACAGGCCTACACAATCTATTTGTGAACGAGCAAGACAAGGTGTAACTGCTTTTGAACGGGGTATGGTAATAGGTACCAGGTGCACTAGTTTGTGTCAAGAACATCAACACTGCTGGGTTTTTCACGCTCAACAGTTTCCTGTGTAACAAGAATGGTCCACTACCCAAAGGTAATCCAGCCACATTGACACAACTGTGGGAAGCATTGGAGTCAACATGGGGCCAGTATCAAATAACATTTTATTTGTCACATGCGCCGAATACAACGGGTGTAGACCTTACAGTGAAATGCTGAATACAACGGGTGTAGACCTTACAGTGAAATGCTGAATACAACGGGTGTAGTAGACCTTACAGTGTAATGCTGAATACAACGGGTGTAGACCTTACAGTGAAATGCTTACTTACAAGCCCTTAACCAACAATGCATATTTAAGAAAAACAAGTGTTAGGTAAAAGAATAGATAAGATAAATATAAAAATAACAATTAAAGAGCAGCAGTAAAATAACAGTAGCGAGGCTATCTACAGGGGGTACCGGTACAGAGTCAATGTGCGGTGGGACAGGTTAATTGAGGTAATATATACATGTAGGTAGAGTTAAAGTGTTTATTATCTATGCATAGTCAGAGTAGCAGCAGCGTAAAACAGGGTGTGAGGGGACAATGCAAATAGTCTGGGTATCCATTTGATTAGCTGTTCAGGAGTTTTATGGCTTCGGTGTAGAAGCTGTTAAGAAACCTTTTAGACCTAGACTTGGTTCGCTCCGGTACCACTTGCCGTGCGGTAGCAGAGAGAACAGTCTATGACTATGGTGGTTGGAGTCTCTGACAATTTTTAGGGCCTTTGTCTGACACCGCCTGGTATAGAGATCCTGGATGGCAGGAAGCTTGGCCCCAGTGATGTACTGGGTCGTAAGCACTCGCCTCTGTAGTGCCTTCCGGTCGGAGGCCGAGCAGTTGCCATGCCAGGCAGTGATGCAACTGGTCAGTATGTTCTTGATGGTGCAGCTGTAGAACTTTTTGAGGATCTGAGGACCCATGCCAAATCTTTTCAGCCACCTGAGGGGGAATAGGTTTTGTTGTGCCCTCTTCATGAATGTCTTGGTGTGAATGTTAGTTTGTTGGTGATGTGGACGCCACGGAACTCTCAACCTGCTCCACTACAGCCCCGTCGATGAGAATGGGGGCGTGCTCGGTCCTCCTTTTCCTGTAGTCCACAATCATTTCCTTTGTCTTGATCACGTTGAGGGAGAGGTTGTTACCCTGGCACCACATGGCCAGGTCTCTGACCTCCTCCCTATATGCTGTCTCATCATTGTCGGTGATCAGGCCTACCACTGTTGTGTCATCAGCAAATATAATGATGGTGTTGGGGTAGTGCATGGCCATGCAGTCTTGGTTGAACGGGGTGTACAGGAGGGGACTGAGCACGCACCCCTGAGGGGCCCCAGTGTTTAGGATCAGTGTGGCAGATGTTGTTACCTACCCTTACCACCTGGGAGCGGCCCGTCAGGAAGTCCAGGATCCAGTTGTAGAGGGAGGTGTTTAGTCCAATGGTCCTTAGCTTAGTGATGAGCTTTGAGGGCACTATGGTGTTGAACGCTGACCTGAAGTCAGTATCCCCGTGGAATGCTTTCAACACCTTGTAGAGTCCATGCCCTGACAAATTGAGACTGTTCTGAGGGCAAAAGGGTGTGCAACTCAATATTAGGTAGGTGTTCCTAATGCTTTTTTACAGTCAGTGTAAAATGTGACTGGATTACAACATAATGATGTTTGTTTCTAACATATTACGGCTGTTTTCCTATTGAAGGTAAATCCGCTTCGTGTTTTGTTTCCTTGCCAAGATACTAACGATTATCGCGATGCTGGTATCTCCTCATCCCTAGGAAACACTGGCTGGGCAGAACCACACATTTTCCAGTTCCCAGCTGTTGCTCTTCTGTGCAATACATTCCAAAAGGAGCCAAACGGGGTCAAGTAGGATCATGGGGCCAAAGTGTGAAGGTGTGGCAGTGGCCAGTCTGGGAAAGGTCATGCACTTTGACCTGTGTCAACCAATCACTGAAGCCCAATGACAGATGGACCTATAATCTGCTATTCACCAGAAAAAGACCCACCAGCAAAGAGTGAGGCTGAATCACAAATGGCATTCTATTAAAATGGACCCCGGGCAAAAGTAGTGCACTAAATAGGAAAGGGTGTGCCATTTGAGATGCTCCAATAGGCCTAATAAGAAGGACCTGTGTTGGTTAAACTGAGGGCCTAAAGCCTTTTACTAATGACCTTAGTCGTTCAGGTTTCATTAGATGAGTGTGGCTTTGTTGTAATCTCATTAGCGATGATTAGCCTAGCGCAGCTCAGACCAATTACTGTCGGCTCCTTCCTTCCTCCTAAGAAAGAATGCATGTTGTTGGTCTGACAGCCAAGTGGAAATTGCTAACATAACTAGGTTAGTTTTGTTCACACACACACACAGTTGGCGCAAATCATTACAGCAGAGAATGGGATATGATGCAGTTCAATTAGAGCTGGGCGATATGGCCTAATAATAATCGTATTTTTTCAAATTTATGGCTGACTATCTCAATTTAATTTATTTAAATAAGCTTTGTTGTACATTTTAAAGGTCAAATGTACTGCATTTCAAACAGTCAGCAATAATGAATTCAGGGTTTGTGAAATTATACCTAGGCTAAATATAAGCCTTCTACCAACCATAAGACCCACTAATAATTTTATTATTTGATAAAAATAGTTTAACCTGTTTTTTTTTTTGTTTTTTTTGCAATAATCACTGATCTGGCTATCAAGTCTATGAAGGTACTCTTGGTTAGAATTTTAACCAGAACCTTGCACATTCACTAATAATGACTAACTTATTGTAGGTATTATAGAAAATGAACGCCGGTCTCATAAACAATCTCTCAAGAACAAGCCGACGTCCTAGTGATTAGCCACCTAATCTTTATAATTGTGTTTTATGCTTATTGCACATTTTATAAAAGACTAGACAGCTAGTATAACAGTCTTTGGCTAAAATGCTGCCAGTGGTACGACAATGCAGCCCGTGACAAACTGAACATAATCCAGAATCATGTTCATTGATACTCCTGTTTTTAGTAGTGTCTTCTCTCTGCAATTTGACGAGTTGAGGCAGGGTATCTTTAGAAAGGTTAAATTGCAAACAATTTGGTTGCATATGCGCCAAAATATAGTTAAAAAATTTAAAAAAATGGACCACTGTGCAACTTGGGATTTTTTTCTTTTCTTCTCCCAAATAATAATTGTTGTCAAGATAAGGCTTCACAGTACTGTTGTAAAGCAACGTCATGGATCTATATGCTAGCTAACAAAGTAAAACAGTCACCTTTCCCTCAAGGTTACTCTGATGTCCAAAAGATTTCAAAGCAACATTTCGTTATTAAACTTAAGTTTCATATATTTGAAAATATCTACATTCCTCAGTCCAAAATTGCTTTTTAATTTTGTCATGGAAATACATGTTTTTATTATTACCAAGTCATTTAAAGTTTCTATGCTTTTAGTTTTCCATGTGGATCAATTAATCGGTGAATTCTGAAAAGCTATCGAAGGATGGGGTTGTGTTTTTAGGGAGTGGTACTGGTTCTTGTCTAAACAGTTACATTTTCTTCCATATTGTTATAGTTTTCTAAACTAGTTTTCTAAAGTTGTTAATGTTCTTAGCTTTATTCTTTGAAAACAGACATGTTAAAAATATTCTGGGGATGAGAATGAGCATCTTCAATATGTACCCATTGTTCCTCTTTAGTGAATTTTTAACTAAAGCCCTGGGTGGCGAGTTGGTACAATTTCAAGTCTTGAATGTTAAAACCACCTTCAGACTTAGGAAGATGTAAAACTTTCCTTTTTTTTATTTTTATTCTGAGCGTAATTCCTTTTTTTTAAAGAATGTCTTCTGACTGATCCTACAGCTTTCTTAAACTCGACAACCCTGAAGCAATTATCAGGAGACAAAACATCACAGAAAACAGAGATCACCCAAGAATAAATATTAGACACTGTTCAAAACATTTGTGCAGAGAAAAGCATCTGGACTGCTTTCCCATACAATTCTATTAAACAATTTGTGACAAAGTAGCTCCCCTATTTACACACGTCACTCAATTCAGTGGTTCCTAGTTCAATGTATCAAACAGTTATTTCAATTATATTAATACCCGGGAAAGTCTCCTGCTGATTACAAACCCAGTTGAATAAATTGTGACAATAAAATAATAACAAAACTCATAAGCAATCGAATGGCAAGTCTTACCAGACTTGATACATATAAATTAAACAGGGTTTATTAAAAATAGACGCAAACAAATACAAAAACAGGTTTCAGTTTAATACAATACGCTAAAAAACAAGATATAGATTTATCAATAATGGCTGTTGATGCCAAAATGGCAAAACTTTGGAAGCTTTCAATTTTCCATTTGGAATAATACATTTTAGAAAACTATTTTATAAATGTCCTAAAGCAAAAATGTACACAAATAATACATTATCAGATGAAATTGCTTTAGAAAGGGGCACAAGGCAGGGATGTCCCCTCTCCCCCCTCCTGTTTGCACTGGCAATTAAACCGCTTGCAGAAATAATTAGACGGGACCCAAACGTAACAGGTATCAGTATTTGTAAACATGAATATAAACCACACTTATTTGCAGATGATCACCTGATGTACCTTACCAATATTGAAAACTCAGTACACCCCCATGCTACAAATTACAAATTTCAATGACAGGTATTCGTATCAACATTTGAGCTTTTGTAATATATTAATGTCTTCACAGTGTTACCTGTTTTTTTCTAGGGCACAACATGTCCTTCAAAATTAGCAAGAATTCATATAGCCCCAATATAGGCTCTATCCCAATCAATTTAAACAATCTTATTCTCTGGGGATCCAACATGTGTTACTCCTAATTTTTTAGTGATACCAAATATATATTTTTATTAATTTAGAGCCTTCTCTATTACAATGAAATAATATCAGTGTGTTTGTGTCCATCTGACTGATTTCTGTTGGATCAAACCTCAAATGCAAATAGCGAGTTGAAACCACTTGTGAGAGCGGAAGAAGTGATCTCTCATCTTTGTTGGTGTGAGTGGCAGGGGGAGGGGTGTATGTGTGTGTAAATGGAATTCAAATTAATTGAATTAGTTAAATATATCACCCAGCCCTAATTTCAGTACACCCACAACAGGTCATTTGATGCTACTATCAGTTCCGAGTCTGACTGAAGTAACCAACAAGAAGTGTCTGTATGCCGTAGTTATGAGTAGGTCGGAGAGCAGGCCCTCTTTTCAGTGCAGAGCCGGCTCCGATGACACTAACTCCCCATGGCACTGACCCAGAGAGGGTGAGCTTGAGAGGCTGGTGGAGAGGGAGGGATGAAGGGAGAGGGAGCGTCTCCGTGGTTGTCATATTTGAGGCCAGGCCGCTGAAAGCAGAGCTCAGTGATGCTGCTGCTCACACTGGTTGTGTTTGCGGTTCTGCTTCCTTCACTCCCGTTCTCTCTCTGATCCAACATCTCTCCTATCCACCCATGCTCTCTCTCTTGCTCGCTCTCGGTTTCTCTCTCTCGCACTGAATGAGTCACACAGAACAGTTCCTCATGGTGCCAACGCAAACATTAACATTGCAACTAGGATTGTATCTGAGCAATAATTACAGACTGCTGTCCGTTTGAAAATCTGGACAGAACAGACTGGACACGCCAATGGAACATCTGGCAGAGGCAGGGCATAGAGCAGGGGTGTTAAACTGATGTCCATTATTATTTATACACAGTTTCTACATAGTTTAAATTTGGTTTGAGTCATTTTAAAGTATACCAAGTTCATTTTTCTCCCCCTAGAAAATATTGAATATATATTACATTTTTTTTGTCAAACCTGGCCCACGGGGCCATATGTTTGACCACCCTGGGGTGAAGGGACTTGGAGTGAAGGGACTGTTGTTGTCGCCTGTGTTGTGTAGGCTATGTCTGTTCTGTCTGATTTCTAACTTTTGTATCTGAGATTAAGATTTCACATGCATGAGAAATATATCTCCCCGTGTTGAATTGTACCAATGGGTGCCTCACTATAAAATGTCATTTTCTTACCTTTTCAAGCAGTTGATTTGACTGTGATGCACATCCCAAACAGTTTTTTTGAGTCTTGGTTAGTAGGCTAACGTGAATAAAGTAGGCTAAAGTTAATGGCTGAAGAAGCACCAGACTAACTGCCAGGAACAGAATTGGCCACCACCTTTGGCCTCAGTCCACCTCTGCTCTCCCGGCCGCCGTCAAACACAAGTGTCCTTCTGTTCTCTCTGTCTACTCTACAGCCACTGTTAAAGCTGTTGCTGCCTGCCAGGCTGGCTGGGGTTTACGTCTAAATATAGGCCAACTACCCTGTTGGTGCTAGGGGGCTGGGGTATGGTGCTAGGGGGCTGGGGTATGGTGCTAAGGGGCTGGGGTATGGTGCTAAGGGGCTGGGGTATGGTGCTAAGGGGCTGGGGTATGGTGCTAAGGGGCTGGGGTATGGTGCTAAGGGGCTGGGGTATGGTGCTAAGGGGCTGGGGTATGGTGCTAAGGGGCTGGGGTATGGTGCTAAGGGGCTGGGGTATGGTGCTAAGGGGCTGGGGTATGGTGCTAAGGGGCTGGGGTATGGTGCTAAGGGGCTGGGGTATGGTGCTAAGGGGCTGGGGTATGGTGCTAAGGGGCTGGGGTATGGTGCTAAGGGGCTGGGGTATGGTGCTAAGGGGCTGGGGTATGGTGCTAAGGGGCTGGGGTATGGTGCTAAGGGGCTGGGGTATGGTGCTAAGGGGCTGGGGTATGGTGCTGGGGGGCTGGGGTATGGTGCTGGGGGGCTGGGGTATGGTGCTGGGGGGCTGGGGTATGGTGCTGGGGGGCTGGGGTATGGTGCTAAGGGGCTGGGGTATGGTGCTAAGGGGCTGGGGTATGGTGCTAAGGGGCTGGGGTATAGTGCTAGGGGGCTGGGGTATGGTGCTGGGTTTATCAGGCTGGGACTGGGAAAGGGGGTATTTTTTTTATTTAACTAGGCAAGTCAATTAAGAACAAATTCTTATTTACAATGACAGCCTACCCCGGCCAAACCCGGACGACGTTGGGACAATTGTGCGCCGCCGTATGGGACTCCCAATCATTGCCGGTTGTGATACAGCCTGGAATTGAACCAGGGTTTGTAGTGATGCCTCTAGCACTGAGATGCAGTGCCACTCGGGAGCCCTACAGCTGGGGTATATTTGATTCTTATTATTATGTCGTTGCCATTATCCTTACAGTTCTTCCAGGTAAAACTGTTGTTGTTGACTACTTTTGGCCAGACTTGACTAGCCCCATAGTCTCAGCAGGGTAGTTTTCAGGAACGTCCCAGAGATAATGGTATTACGCAACCCTGATATTTGATAGGGACGCAGTGCAGAGTGACTTCACTCTGTTTTAAAGGTTCCGAACAGTTATTCTGATTTCCAGTTAAAATAACCTTTTTTGTGACTAAAATATTACCCGTATTATTTTTGGGGGTGGATAGAAATGCTACTTTTTATAAAGTACTTTTTCGTCTCATGGCTAACTACCAGCAAGATTTGGGAAGACATGCTGAGTGGGCGGGGAGCTTATATTCATGAGCTCACCTTGATTGACAGCTCTTTGAAACGCCTATGTCAAGCAACTTGGATGCGGTGAGCAGTGTTACAGTAAAATCATCTCAAGTAAATTACACAAAGTAACTCCAACAACAATCGAAATTGCGTCAATTATTTTATTCATGTCCCATTTGGCATGTCTTTTGTAATGAAGTTCTCAGCATCGTTGACAAACGTGTTGACATGACAACTGTGGCGGGGTTTTGGCCGACCTTTCCCCCCCCTTTTTTTGTTCTTTATGATCACTTTGATCAAACTTTATCGATGTAGAACCAACGGTCGTTTTGATCAAACTTTATCGATGTAGAACCAACGGTCGTTTTGATCAAACTTTATCGATGTAGAACCAACGGTCGTTTTGATCAAACTTTATCGATGTAGAACCAATGGTAATTTTTCATACTTTAGTCATCATACTTTGATCTGGATTCATCCAAATATCATAACATTTCATGAAAAACACAATTTAGACTTTGTGGTGGTGGGGGGTACATACAGTACCTTCGGAAAGTATTCAGACCCCTTGACTTTTTCCACGTTTTGTTACGGTATAGCCTTATTCTAAAATGTATTGCATTGATGAGGGGGGGGGGGGGACAAATCTACACACTATACCCCATAATGACAAAGTAAAAATAGTTTTTTAGAATTTTTTGCAAATGTATAATAGAAAAACTTAAATCACATTTATATGAATATTCAGACCCTTTACTCAGTACTTTGTTGAAGCACCTTTGGCAGCGTTTACAGTCTCGATTCTTCTTCCGTATGACTTTACAAGTTTGGCACAGCTATTTTCAGGTCTCTCCAAAGATGTTAGATCGGGTTCAAGTCCAGGCTCTGGCTGGGCTACTCAAGTACATTCTGAGACTTGTCCTGAAGCCACTCCTGCGTTGTCTTGGCCGTGTGCTTAGGATCATTGTCCTGTTGGAAGGTGAACCTTTGCCTCAGTCTGAGGTCCTGAGCGCTCTGGAGCAGGTTTTCATCCTGGATCTCTCTGTACATTGCTCCATTCATCTTTCCCTCGATCCTGACTAGTCTCCCAGTCCCCGTCACTGAAAAACATCCCCACAGCATGATGCTGCCACCACTATGCTTCACCGTAGGGATGGTATTGGCCAGGTGATGAGTCGGTGCCTGGATTCCTCCAGACGTGACGCCATGAAGGCATGATTTGGTGGAGTGCTGCAGAGATGGTTGTCCTTCTGGAAGGTTCTCCCATCTCCACAGAGGACTCTTCTTGAACTACACTGTTGGTTAAGGGCTCGTAAGTAAGCATTTCACGGCGGCCAGCTCTCGGAAGAGTCTAGGTGGTTCCAAATTTCTTCCATTTAAGATTGATGGATGCCACTGTGTTCTTAGGGACCTTCAATGCTGCAGAAATGTTTTGGTACCCTTCCCCAGATCTGTGCCTCGACACAATCCTGTCTCGGAGCTCTACGGACAATTCCTTCAACCTCATGGCTTGGTTTTTGCTCGGACACCCACTGTCAACTGTGGGACCTTATATAGACAGGTGTGTGCCTTTCCAAATCATGTCCAATCAATTGAATTTACCACCGGTGGACTCCAATCAAGTTGTAGAAACATATCAAGGATGATCAATGGAAACAGGATGCACCTGAGCTCAATTTCGAGTCTCATAGCAAAGGGTCTGAATACTTCTGTAAATAAGGTATTTTGTATTTAATCCATTTTAGACTAAAGCTGTAACGTAACAACAAAATGTGGAAAAAGTGAAGGGGTCTGAATATTTTCTGAATACACTGTAACGCTAGTCCTGGAGGTACTGCAGTCAATCTGTTATTACCAAATAGAGCTATCTTCTGTATACCACCACTACGTTGTCACAACACAACTGATTGGCTCAACAAATTCACTTTTAACAAGGCACACGTGTTAATTGAAATGCATTCCAGGTGACTACCTCATGAAGCTGGTTGAGAGAATGCCAAGAGTGTGCAAAGCTGTCATCAAGGCAAAGGGTGGCTCTTTTGAAGAATCAAAAATATAGAATATATTTTGATTTGTTTAACACTTCTTTGTTTACTACGTGATTCCATGTGTGCTATTCACTATTCACTATGTCTTCACTATTATTCTACAATGTAGAAAATAGTTTTTTTTTTAAATAAGAAAAACCCTTGAATGAGTAGCTGTGTCCAAACTTTTGACTGGTACTGTGTATAACATTAAAATAAAGATATTGACCTGGCCTGTGTCCCATAATATGCCTGTATTCCATACAGAACCAGGCTAATAATGACTAGCCATGTTTTAAATAGGCCCTTGTGTTCTTACGTTGATTTCGATACTTCAACAACACTGTATACTTAGCCTACTCCTTACATTCACTGTCATTTTAGAAAAATCGTTGAATTTAGATCACTACATTTGTGCTGAGAAGGACTTGTTACTAGCAGACCACTGTGATAGACTAGTATTTGTGCTGTGAAGGACTTGTTACTAGCAGACCACTGTGATCGACTAGTATTTGTGCTGTGAAGGACTTGTTACTAGCAGACCACTGTGATAGACTAGTATTTGTGCTGTGAAGGACTTGTTACTAGCAGACCACTGTGATCGACTAGTATTTGTGCTGTGAAGGACTTGTTACTAGCAGACCACTGTGATCGACTAGTATTTGTGCTGTGAAGAACTTGTTACTAGCAGACCACTGTGATAGACTAGTATTTGTGCTGTGAAGGACTTGTTACTAGCAGACCACTGTGATAGACTAGTATTTGTGCTGTGAAGGACTTGTTACTAGCAGACCACTGTGATCGACTAGTATTTGTGCTGTGAAGGACTTGTTACTAGCAGACCACTGTGATCGACTAGTATTTGTGCTGTGAAGGACTTGTTACTAGCAGACCACTGTGATCGACTAGTATTTGTGCTGTGAAGAACTTGTTACTAGCAGACCACTGTGATAGACTAGTATTTGTGCTGTGAAGGACTTGTTACTAGCAGACCACTGTGATCGACTAGTATTTGTGCTGTGAAGGACTTGTTACTAGCAGACCACTGTGATCGACTAGTATTTGTGCTGTGAAGGACTTGTTACTAGCAGACCACTGTGATCGACTAGTATTTGTGCTGTGAAGAACTTGTTACTAGCAAGACCACTGTGATCGACTAGTAATATTTTATTGCATGTATCTTGTGCAGACATCCTTCACTGTTTAACGGTCCACACCTCTGTGGTAGTATGCAGCTAAGGCAGTATAAAGCCAGTCTGTGTAGACTAGTTGAAGGACTTCAGGACCGAACTGTGTGGACTAGGGGAAGCACTTCAGGACCGGTCTGTGTGGACTAGGGGAAGCACTTCAGGACCGGTCTGTGTGGACTAGGGGAAGGACTTCAGGACCGGTCTGTGTGGACTAGGGGAAGCACTTCAGGACCGGTCTGTGTGGACTAGGGGAAGGACTTCAGGACCGGTCTGTGTGGACTAGGGGAAGCACATCCCAAATCTTACAAGCGCACAGTTTTGATGTGTCAACAACCACAAACCCACCCACGAGTCTGGACTGCGACGCACGTAGCGCACACACACACACACACACACACACACACACACACACACACACACACACACACAGGTCTTCTGACAGAGAGGCGGGCTAGTTGGCAAGCTGCTTCGGAGTTGGAATAACACATTCTCCTGAAATGGTTAGACCATGCGAAGCTGTTGTTGCACCCACTCTCTAATGCCTTATTATAGTGTGTGTGTGTGTGTGTGTGTGTGTGTGTGTGTGTGTGTGTGTGTGTGTGTGTGTGTGTTCTCGTTCTCGTTCTCTCTCTCTCTCTCTCTCTCTCTCTCACAGTCTGCCTGCTTTCCACAGCAACTGGACCACAAAGTGATTCCTTTTATTTGTGCTCTCCAGTGCAGATTGACTAATTATTTTACTGTCAAGGTCTTCTTCCAAGATATGTGGTTATGTTGTTTTATATGAAGTCTTTTAGTGAGAGACTGAAACGGTCTATGCTGTTTGAAATCTATATTTAGTGGTTGAATTAAATCCTGCACATTGGATTTTCCGCACACTGTCATACTTTTAGTCTGTCAGGATAATTGACAGCTTTTGGCCCCAGAAATTATAATGACACAGTCGATAGATAAAATTGACGCTGGCCAAATCGATCGTGAGAAAAAAACAATCCAATTACAAAATATTAGTTGATGGAAATACATTTGACAATCATGCTTATCGGTCAATAGGTTAATTAGCATCATTTATTGTAATTCAATTGTGTGTATTTTCGTTAGTCATGTACACTATATATACAAAAGTATGTGGACACCCCTTCAAGTTAGTGGATTTGGCTATTTCAGCCACGCCCGTTGCTGACCAGTGTATAAAATCGAGCACACAGCCATGCAATCTTCATAGACAAACCTAGGCAGTAGCATGGCCTTACTTTAGAGCACAGTGACTTTCAACGTGGCACTGTCATAGGACGCCACCTTTCCAACAAGTCAGTTTGTCAAATGTCTGCCCTGCTAGATCTGCCCTGGTCAACTTTAAGTGCTGTTATTGTGAAGTGGAAATGTCTGGGAACAACATCGGCTTAGCTGCGAAGTGGTAGGCCACACAAGCTCACAGAATGGGACCGCTGAAGCTCGTAGCTTGTAAACATCGTCTGTCCTCAGTTGCAACACTTACTACCAAGTTCCAACTGCCTCTGGAAGCAACGTTAGCACAAGAACTGTTCGTCTGGAGCTTCATGAAATGGGTTTTCATGGCCGAGCAGCCGCCCACAAGCCTACGATCACCATGAGCAATGCCAAGCTTCGGCTGGAGTGGTGTAAAGCTCGCCACCTTTGGACTCTGGAGCAGTGGAAAGCGTTCTCTGGCGTGATGAATCACGCTTCTCCATCTGGAAGTCCGGCGGATGAATCTGGGTTTGGCGGATGCCAGGAGAACGCTACCTGCCCCAATGCGTAGCGCCAACTGTAAAGTTTGGTGGAGGAGGAATAATGGTCTGGGGCTGTTTTTCATGGTTCGGACTAGGCCCCTTAGTTCCAGTGAAGGGTAAGCTTAACGCTACAGCATACAATGACGTTCCAGACGATTCTGTGCTTCCAACTTTCTGGCAACAGTTGGGAAGGCCCTTTCCTGTTTCAGTATGACAATGCACCTGTGCACAAAGCGAGTTCCATACAGAAATGGTTTGTCGAGATCAGTGTGGAAGAACTTGTTGGGTGTTGGAACATTGCTGCGGGGACTTGCTTCCATTCAGCCACGAGCATTACTGAGGTCAGGCACTGATGTTGGGCGATTAGGCCTGGCTCGTAGTCTGTATTCCAATTCATCCCAAAGGTGTTCGATGGGGTTGAGGTCATGGCTCTGTCCAGGCAGGTCAAGTACTAACGGAAACCCTGGTCTGTATGCATCCAGCAGCATAAACCAACTCAGTTTGTATAGGTAGGCAACAGTAATGGACAGTTCCTTTCCTCTCTGTCTGTCTGTCTGTCTGTGTGCACTACATCCTCCCCCAGCTGTGGGCTATATTTGGAGCCATGCAGTGGACTGAGCAGAGCCGGAAGTCCTGGTTGATGTTAGTTTTTGTGTGATGTGATTGCGATGATTCATACATAGGAAGCGCAGAACTACCTAATTTTAGTATGTGGGTCGTTCCATGTCATTTCAGCAAGCCATGTAGCGCAGTGGCTGTTATATGAGGCGCGGTGGCTGTTATATGAGGCGCGGTGGCTGTTATATGAGGCGCGGTGGCTGTTATATGAGGCGCGGTGGCTGTTATATGAGGCGCGGTGGCTGTTATATGAGGCGCGGTGGCTGTTATATGAGGCGCGGTGGCTGTCATATGAGGCGCGGTGGCCGTCATATGAGGCGCGGTGGCCGTCATATGAGGCGCGGTGGCCGTCATATGGGGCGCGGTGGCCGTCATATGGGGCGCGGTGGCCGTCATATGGGGCGCGGTGGCCGTCATATGGGGCGCGGTGGCCGTCATATGGGGCGCGGTGGCCGTCATATGGGGCGCGGTGGCCGTCATATGGGGCGCGGTGGCCGTCCATAATTGTCTGTCTCTTCTATGTTTCCTGTCTTATTCCCCAAAAATGCTTTTTGTCTGCGGTCAGTACGTGACGTCACTCTGAGCCCTTCACAAAACGTGGCGGACAATTTCTTCTCGCCTCAGATACCAGTAGTAACCACCAACTTCAATGATAGTCAACATAACATTTTAAATATGAATCTGACATTCCCGCACACCAATAACATTGTCCCTGAGGAGGGCTTGCTAGCTAGCTACAGTGTCTGAATCATATCAGAATTTAAAAAATAATAATAATTATAAAACAGCCCAGCTAGCTAGCAAAAAGCTAAAGGACCCCAGATAGCAAGGAACATTCACTAAGGCAACACTTTGCGGCAGCGGCAAATGTTGTGACTTAAGATGTTTTTCCTTTTTAAATGACATCTTCCAGAATTGAGTGGCTAAAGCCCTACAGTCGATGAAAACACAGGACACATTTTCAGTGTATTAGTATTTAGCTATAGCGTTGTTTTCCAGCCGGCTAGCATTAGGCAGCTGTTTTCAGATCCTAGGCATTTTTTTGTTGTTGCTGGAATCAGTTTATCCTCCTTTCACTAGAGTAACAGTTTGTCCATTGAAAAACGTAGTGTTTGTGGGACTGTTAAATGTTATGTGGTGCTTACATTTAACGTTCTTTCCTCAAATTTGAGAGATCAGCTTTCTGAGGATCTTTTTACAGGGCTATTTTTAAGCAACTAGCTCTGTCTCACGTCACTATTAGATGTTCATCCATGTTTCTCAGACGTCAAATTTGCAAAAGTAAAGTCCAGGCATTAACTAAGGTTTGGGGTCGGCTTAAAACAAAAATCTTAAACAACCTTTGGAATCGGAAAGCGGATGCTTACGCCCGTCCGCCATCCCCGTCCACAACGCCCTAGCAACGCCCATCCCCGTCCACAACGCCCTAGCAACGCCCATCCCCGTCCACAACGCCCTAGCAACGCCCGTCCCCGTCCACAACGCCCTAGCAACGCCCGTCCACAACGCCCTAGCAGCGCCCGTCCACAACGCCCTAGCAACGCCCGTCCCCGTCCACAACGCCCGTCCCCGTCCACAACGCCCTAGCAACGCCCGTCCCCGTCCACAACGCCCTAGCAACGCCCGTCCCCGTCCACAACGCCCTAGCAACGCCCGTCCCCGTCCACAACGCCCTAGCAACGCCCGTCCCCGTCCACAACGCCCTAGCAACGCCCGTCCCCGTCCACAACGCCCTAGCAACGCCCGTCCCCGTCCACAACGCCCTAGTATACTAAAACCTACTTAGAAGGTAACAGCGCTCACTGTTGCCCCCTAGTAGCAGGTTTCCACATCTCCCAACGTCCTCAGAACATGGATGGACATCGAATACTGACTTGTATCATGGGTGACCTGGCTGGTTTAAAGTTTTCTATAATGATAAAAAATATTGCTTATCTGTGAATATTCCACTCTAAAATCGGTATCGGATACAAAAATCCCATATCGGTCAGTCACTAATCTTGATGCTCTATAGCCCAGCACTGTCATCGATGGATGCCTAGGCTAGTTCGTTAATTCTCTCTCGCTGTCGGTCTTAGATTGAAGGAGAGATTTAAATACCCAGCATACTGAAGTGAGAGAAGCAGTCATTAATTTGACTGGAAGCCAGAGGGAGAGCGTGGGAGAGGGAGAGAGGATGATGAAATGAGAGGGAGGGAGAAATAGAGAAGAGTGAGACAGTGTGAGAGAGACAGTCAGGGAATTTGAGACAAACAGGTAGTGTCAGACAGACCGGGAGAGTGAGTGAGAGAGAGACATACAGACCGGGAGAGTGAGTGAGAGAGAGACATACAGACCGGGAGAGTGAGTGAGAGAGAGACATACAGACCGGGAGAGTGAGTGAGAGAGAGACATACAGACCGGGAGAGTGAGTGAGAGAGAGACATACAGACCGGGAGAGTGAGTGAGAGAGAGACATACAGACCGGGAGAGAGACATACAGACCGGGAGAGAGACATACAGACCGGGAGAGAGACATACAGACCGGGAGAGAGACATACAGACCGGGAGAGAGACATACAGACCGGGAGAGAGACATACAGAGAGAGGGAGAGACATACAGAGAGAGGGAGAGACTCCTGCAACTTGGATGTCATCATGGTATCTGATTGCTCTCTGCCCTAATAATGTGACTCCATTGGAATAATGTATTTTTTTCTCTCAGAAGATTACGCCAATCCTTTTAGAGGTGAAGTGATGGTGATTTGACATCCTGTCTGCGTCCCAAATCAAGTTTTTATTAGTTGTGTGTACGGGATACACATGGTATACATCATCCAATGAAATGTTTACTTCCAGGTTCCTTCTCAACAATAAGAAATAATACAAGATAAGAATACGAACATAAAGTAAATGGCCCAGTAGAATAGAATAAACATTTCAATATAATACAGGAAGACACAATTTATAGTCTCATTATTTACATGTGTTTTGGTGAATAGGGGGGGATTGGGGGCAGTGTATAAACTGAGAAGTATAATAAGAGGATGGTAGTAGGGTGTGGGTGTGTGCTAAGTTGTGGTGAATCAGAGCAGGTGGTCAGTCCAGTTCAAATGTTCAGCAGTCTGATGGCTTGTAGATACCAACAGGCTCAGGGACAGTTTCTATCAGACCTTATGCTCCGATACCGTCTGCCTGTCGGTAAGGGAGAGAACAGCTTGTGGCTGGGGTGTGTGGGGTCCTTGATGATGCTGCGGGCCTTCCCTAGGCACCGTTTCAAGTAGATGTCCTGGATGGGTGGGAGCACGGTCCCAGTGATGTACTGGGCCGTCTTCACCACCCGCTGGAGGGCCTTGAAGTCATGGACAGAGCAATTCCCGTACCAGACTGTGATGCAACCGGACAGGACGCTCTCGATGGTGCAACGGTAGTATTTGGAGAGGACCCGGGTCGTCATGTCAAATTTATTCAGCCGCCTTAGCAAGTAGACGGTGGTGTTGTAAGACAGTGACAGGATTGTTGTGTTAAGTCAGCCTGTGGTCTGGCTGACAGGAAGTCCAGGATCCAGTTGCTGAGGGTGGTGTCCAGACACAGGGATCTGAGGGTGGTGTCCAGACACAGGGATCTGAGGGTGGTGTCCAGACACAGGGATCTGAGGGTGGTGTCCAGACACAGGGATCTGAGGGTGGTATCCAGACACAGGGATCTGAGGGGGGTGTCCAGCTTGGAGGGAACAATAGTGTTGAATGCTGAACTGAAGTTCATGAACAACTTTCTCAACGTAGGTGTTCCTCTTGTCCAGATGTTACATCCATGTGAATAGCGATGGAAAATGGCATCTTCCATGGATCTGTTGGAGCGGTAGGCTAATTGGAGTGGGTCCAGTGTGCCTGGCATGATGGCCTTGATGTGGTCCATAACCAGCCTCTCTAAGGCACTTCATAATGACTGAGGTGAGTGCGACGTGGCTTTAGTTATTTGGGTATGTCACCGTGTTTTTTTCTTGGGTGCTGGTAGTCTTCTTTTTAAAGCCGGTGGGGACTACAGCCTGGGAAAGAGTCAGGTTGAAGTTGTCCGAGAAGACGTCCGCCAGCTGGTCAACACTCTGAGGACGTGGCCCGCTATGCCATCTGGGCCGGCAGCTTTGTGACTATTCACTCGAGTTTTTTTATTTTTTCTCCCTCACTTCAGCCTCGGAGAGTGAAAGGTCATCCGGAGCAGCTAGAGTCTCTTCCTGTATGACTCGGGATTGTCTGCCTCGAAGCCAGAAGATAATGTGTTAAGCTCGTCTGGGAGGGAGGCTTCGGCAGGCACCACATAGCTAGTTTTACCTTTTTTTGGTGTTCTGTGATAGTCTGTAGCCCTTGCCACATGCAACGCGAGTTTTGAGTTGTCAAACATCAATTAAAGTTTGAGTCTGTGTATTGTCTTTCTGCGTCCCTAATGGATTTGCAGAGATCGTACCTGCTTGCCTTGTGTGCGCCACAGAGTCATCGGGGTTCTTTCTGCTGACGTTGAATGCTGCAATAGGGGCTCTCAGCATTGTACGGATATCTCCGTTCGTCCAGGGTTTTTGGTTGGAATATGACCGCATTGTTGTTGTGGGTACAACATCAACACATTTCCTAATGAAGCCTGTGACTGACGATATACACTGCTCAAAAAAATAAAGGGAACACTTAAACAACACAATGTAACTCCAAGTCAATCACACTTCTGTGAAATCAAACTATCCACTTAGGAAGCAACACTGATTGACAATAAATGTCACATGCTGTTGTGCAAATGGAATAGACAAAAGGTGGAAATTATAGGCAATTAGCAAGACACCCCCAATAAAGGAATGGTTCTGCAGGTGGTGACCACAGACCACTTCTCAGTTCCTATGCTTCCTGGCTGATGTTTTGGTCACTTTTGAATGCTGTCGGTGCTTTCACTCTAGTGGTAGCATGAGACGGAGTCTACAACCCACACAAGTGGCTCAGGTAGTGCAGTTCATCCAGGATGGCACATCAATGCGAGCTGTGGCAAAAAGGTTTGCTGTGTCTGTCAGCGTAGTGTCCAGAGCATGGAGGCGCTACCAGGAGACAGGCCAGTACATCAGGAGACGTGGAGGAGGACGTAGGAGGGCAACAACCCAGCAGCAGGACCGCTACCTCCGCCTTTGTGCAAGGAGGTGCACTGCCAGAGCCCTGCAAAATGACCTCCAGCAGGCCACAAATGTGCATGTGTCTGCTCAAACGGTCAGAAACAGACTCCATGAGGGTGGTATGAGGGCCCGACGTCCACAGGTGGGGGTTGTGCTTACAGCCCAACACCGTGCAGGACGTTTGGCATTTGCCAGAGAACACCAAGATTGGCAAATTCGCCACTGGCGCCCTGTGCTCTTCACAGATGAAAGCAGGTTCACACTGAGCACATGAGCACATGTGACAGACGTGACAGAGTCTGGAGACGCCGTGGAGAACGTTCTGCTGCCTGCAACATCCTCCAGCATGACCGGTTTGGCGATGGGTCAGTCATGGTGTGGGGTGGCATTTCTTTGTGGGGCCGCACAGCCCTCCATGTGCTCGCCAGAGGTAGCCTGACTGCCATTAGGTACCGAGATGAGATCCTCAGACCCCTTGTGAGACCATATGCTGACACATGCACATTTGTGGCCTGCTGGAGGTCATTTTGCAGGGCTCTGGCAGTGCACCTCCTTGCACAAAGGCGGAGGTAGCGGTCCTGCTGCTGGGTTGTTGCCCTCCTACGTCCTCCTCCACGTCTCCTGATGTACTGGCCTGTCTCCTGGTAGCGCCTCCATGCTCTGGACACTACGCTGACAGACACAGCAAACCTTTTTGCCACAGCTCGCATTGATGTGCCATCCTGGATGAACTGCACTACCTGAGCCACTTGTGTGGGTTGTAGACTCCGTCTCATGCTACCACTAGAGTGAAAGCACCGGCAGCATTCAAAAGTGACCAAAACATCAGCCAGGAAGCATAGGAACTGAGAAGTGGTCTGTGGTCACCACCTGCAGAACCATTCCTTTATTGGGGGTGTCTTGCTAATTGCCTATAATTTCCACCTTTTGTCTATTCCATTTGCACAACAGCATGTGACATTTATTGTCAATCAGTGTTGCTTCCTAAGTGGACAGTTTGATTTCACAGAAGTGTGATTGACTTGGAGTTACATTGTGTTGTTTAAGTGTTCCCTTTATTTTTTTGAGCAGTGTATATTCCTCAGTATTGACCGGTGAGTCCTGGGTGGAGGACTCATCCAGCATATTCCTATCATTATTCTCAGAACAGTCCTGCAGCAGTGAGTCTGTCTGTCTCTGTTCAGCGCCTCACTGTTCACTGTGTTAGTGGCTCCTTATTGAGTTGCTGCTTGTAGGAGGGGAGTAGGAACAGGGGGAGACGTGATCTGATTGGCTTAAGTGGGGGCGGGGGGGTGGCTTTGTACGTGTTTGTACGCAAACGGTACCCTATTCCCTACATAGTGCCCTACTTTTGACCAGGATTCACACACCTATAGGGCTCTGATCAAAAGTAGGGCACTATATAGGGAATAGTGTGTGGTTTGGGACGTTACCAAGACCTAACTGTGAGTGACACAATACATTTCTATCCTCTGAACATTATGTAACTAACGTTGCACCCTCCTGAACTGGCCCTGGTGTTGCAGCTTGGCCCGCGGAGAGGTGAGGGGGCGTAGGGGGGAGGGGTTGAGGGGCGTAAGAAGGGGCGGTTGACTGGGTGTGTGAGCTTGGGTGGACTGACCGCAGCTCTCCCTCCAGTGGGTGGAGGGGGGAGGGGAGTGGAGGAGAGAGAGAGAGGGAGGGAGAGGAATGCTGCCTTGTATAGGCTGGTTCTACCGGGTCAGACTGACTGACTTACAGGGCTGTGGAGAGAGAGAGAAGGGGGGGGTAGAGACAGGGGAAGAGGTATGGGGGGGCAGGGAAGCGGGAAGAGACTGAACAAGAGGGAGAGAGCGTGCTCGGTAGAGCGTCTACAGCTAGGCTATGTGTGACTGATGTCACTGGTTATTTTCTGATCAGTGGTTTAGTCTGTCAGACCAGGGTCAACAACAGCTACTACACTACTTTGCTGCCTTCATAACACGGGTTGCGTGCTGCCTTCATAACACGGGTTGCGTGCTGCCTTCATAACACGGGTTGCGTGCTGCCTTCATAACACGGGTTGCGTGCTGCCTTCATAACACGGGTTGTGTCCTGCCTTCATAACACGGGTTGCGTGCTACCTTCATAACACGGGTTGTGTCCTGCCTTCATAACACGGGTTGCGTGCTGCCTTCATAACACGGGTTGCGTGCTGCCTTCATAACACGGGTTGCGTGCTGCCTTCATAACACGGGTTGCGTGCTACCTTCATAACACGGGTTGTGTCCTGCCTTCATAACACGGGTTGCGTGCTGCCTTCATAACACGGGTTGCGTGCTGCCTTCATAACACGGGTTGCGTGCTGCCTTCATAACACGGGTTGCGTGCTACCTTCATAACACGGGTTGCGTGCTGCCTTCATAACACGGGTTGCGTGCTGCCTTCATAACACGGGTTGTGTGCTGCCTTCATAACACGGGTTGCGTGCTGCCTTCATAACACGGGTTGTGTCCTGCCTTCATAACACGGGTTGTGTGCTACCTTCATAACACGGGTTGTGTGCTACCTTCATAACACGGGTTGTGTGCTGCCTTCATAACACGGGTTGCGTGCTGCCTTCATAACACGGGTTGCGTGCTGCCTTCATAACACGGGTTGTGTCCTGCCTTCATAACACGGGTTGTGTCCTGCCTTCATAACACGGGTTGCGTGCTGCCTTCATAACACGGGTTGCGTGCTACCTTCATAACACGGGTTGCGTGCTACCTTCATAACACGGGTTGCGTGCTGCCTTCATAACACGGGTTGCGTGCTGCCTTCATAACACGGGTTGCGTGCTGCCTTCATAACACGGGTTGTTTTCCGGTTGCAGGAAAGCAGCTATGTGCGTTCATATATATTATTCATTAGTATTTCTCTCTGCTCTGTTTTTCCCAGAGTGCTATACTTCTGCTCAGTAATGAAGTTGAGTTATACATTGATTTAAACCATTTCACCTACATTTTATATTGAAAGGCAAGTGTTGTTTTTTTCTTCTATAGAGCGACATGGGGCGGGCAACTAAATAAATGAATGCAAAAAAATAAGTAAATTAGCATACAATAAGTAAATTAGCATACAATGAAAGAGCAAGGTATTTTTTTTACAAAGATGATGCACGGCCATCAGATTTCTTATGTTTACCACAGAAAAAATGTAGCCAGCTACATTTCCTAATGTTTTGCTTGAAGTTACTGGTGGATTTGAACTTGCTAAAACTACTAGAGAAAAGTAACCATCGCCATTTTCTCGCTGCCATCAGTCAGAGCGCTGTCTGCTGATCGAATGCCTGTTCATGAATGTGGGACTTTTGATTGGTCTGAAAACCACAGCAAAGATTTCTCATCTAAGTGGAGAAGTGTAACTGAAGCACAAAATTAGTCTGATACTTTGCAGAAATTACAATAAGAAGTATTTTAGATTTGCGTTTACAAAAACACAGCAAGATATATTTCCCCTCCAGTCTCCCAGTCCAACAGCAGTTTGAAGAAGCAGAGGTGTTTTCAGTAGCTCTGTTTCTTTACTCTTAATGTTTTAACGTCTCTCCTCTGTTTCCCCTCCAGTCTCCCAGTCCAACAGCAGTTTGAAGAAGCAGAGGAGTCCAGGCGTTTTCAGTACGTTCTTCTGTTGCTTTAGGAACTACAATGTGGAGCCTCCTGCCTCCAACAACACAACCACCTCCCTGCCTCCAGCCCCAGAGGAGAACGGGACACAACCAAAGGTACACACACAAGGACAAGTCAGACACACTAGGACACACAGGGACAAGTCACACACACACACACACACACACACACACACACACACACACACACACACAATACTTCTAAACTGCGGATAAACAATAAAGACGAGAAGTGTCTTTGAAGAACTCCAGAAAATCTGTTTCAACATTGACTGTTATGTTTCCATGTTTGTGACGTTCTCTCGCTCTCTGTCTCTCTCTGTTTGTCTCTGTCTCTCTGTGTCTCTGTCTGTCTGTGTCTCTCTCACTGTCTCTCTCTCTCTCTCTCTGTGTGTCTAGTTTGACCAGGTCGAGGTTATTCCTATCCCTAGTGTATGTATCACTATTTATCTTTCCTTCTGCATGTGGCCGCTCAGTCCTTAAGTGGCTGAATCCTAACTTAAGATCCGTGATCCTAACACTGACTAATGACTATCATGTAAATCATTAAGTCACTCATTGCTGTCCAATGAGATAAATGTGACTTATAGGCACATGGATCTCAAGTCTAAGATTTGGCTCTGTATCTGCTCTGAATGTCTTGGCTCTAGGTAGGGCTGCACGATTAATCAAATTTAAATCAAAATTGCGATATTAAGCTGCAAAAGTACCCCCAAAAAATGTGGGTTAGCCCCTAATGCTAATCGCTAGCTAAATCCACTGAGATGGGACAAATCTTGCTAGTAAACTTTTGCTCTGCTACAGGCCGGTACCAGTGGTGTGGAATATCAGCATTGTTTGTGCAACAGCTTGTTCTTAATCTGAGAGGAAAAGGCAAATATTCGTTGTCTGAATGTACCTATCTATTTAAATCTAATTAGGGTCCCACGGTGAAACACTGACCAACACTTTGGTTCCTACTCTGTCACAACCATTCTCCTCCCTTACTTCTGTTGTCATGCCAACAAAACTGCATTCCAAATGCCCATTGTATTCCAACCATAACATTAGAACCATCATTCTATTTCTATTCTAAGTGTTTTGATCTCAAATTGCAATATTTTGGTACACAAATCGCAATTAGATTTTTTTTTGGGGGGGGGGGGGGGGGGGGGGGGCTGAAGTCCTCTTATCTGAATTTAGCATGGTGGTGGGTTTAATTTTTAAGGGGTTCGTAAGCAATCAAACGGTGTTCAAGCTTATTGCATCTCCTGCATGAGTGATACAAGTGGTTTGGTTGCATTTGAAAAAAACTCCCTAACAACACTAACTGCCAGCCTGACCAATCTTCCTGGATGGCTTTTCTAAAGCCAGTTACAGACATGTTGTTTCTACTACTTCTCTTTAATCGCTCTCACAAATTATGTCTTCATTTGGTTCAACGACAGACAACGTAAAAATCTGTTGGGACCAGAATGAGACGCTCTCTAGGTAAACAAACTAACGGAACCTCCTAGACAGCCTACCCATCAATTATGTAGAAAGTCAACTGGTAGCCAGACCGCCGTACTAGAAGAAGCCACTATGGCCTCTTGAATACGTTTTGACAAGGAACAGTAAATGTAGCTGTAGGGACGACATGTTTGCCTCTCTGTAAGGCACATTTCTGAAGAAAATTGTCATTAAATCACGCTGTCTGATTACAATGAGGTTTATGCTACATTTTATATGTTGAAACTTTATTTAACTAGGCAAGTCAGTTAAGAACAAATTCTTATTTTACAATGATGCCCTACCCCGATCAAAACCCTCCACTAACCCGGACGACGCTGGGCCAATTGTGCGTCGCTTTATGGTAGTCCTGGTCACGGCCCGGTTGTGATACAGCTCGGGATCGAACCAGGGTGTGTAGTGACGCCTCTAGCACTGAGATGCAGTGCCTTAGACCGCTGCGCCACTCATAGTGCACAAGCAATGCACTATGATAAAAGTTTCCCCTATTGCCTTACAGACATAGGCTTACTCTGTGAGAGCTTCAATCCCATTGGTTCTTGTAGTCTATGTGCATCTCAAACGGCACCCTATTCCCTACATAGTGCACTACTTTTGACTAGAGCCCTATGCACTACATAGGGAATAGGGTGCTATTCGGGATACAGTCATAGATTCTGCTCTCATGGAAAGTAGAATGTGATTGATCCCATTTAGCTAATGAGGGTATTAGAGAAGAGCTCGTTATCTAGCGAGTAAGATAAACACTGGCTAGATCCCCTACCACAGTCTGTGTCTGGACCATGACACCCAAGTCTATTAAACATAGACTCAGCTTTGACCTCGAGGCAGGGAACAGAGGGTACTAGTTGCCGTGGTCACTGTGTGTATTATCGTCTCCTATTGCTGAGTCTACCCTTTTTTTTAATTTTTTTTATGAAGTAGGTTAGATCTGCTGCATGTCCGTCTTTCACTAGCACCGTCATGGAGGGCTTCCATTTTCCATAGCACTTCAGGTCCACGTAGAAAATGTTTCAGTTAGCGACATTGATCTGGTGTTAATATAGTCCTGCGTTCCTGTGAAGGACAGACAGTGATTTTTCTGGAAAGTAGTCCTGTCTGGCTGTATCCCAAATGGCACCCTGTTCTTTATAAAGTATACTGCTTTTGACAAGAGCCCCTATGGACCCTGGTTAAAAGTAGTGCACTGTATCTGGAATGTGAAACAATAACAAACAAAAAAAGAGAGAAATGGAACGCAGGCTCGGTCTGTACTGGTTGACCGCAACATGACCTGTTACTGTTTGTCAGAATGTGTGAAAGTTGTTAACTTTGATCTCTTCAGATTAGACAGAAATCTGGAGGGATTAAACACACTATATATTACACTGGGTTAGTGTTGAGAGGAAAGGACAAAGATGATGGGATTCCTGTTCTGAGATGATGCCGGGCAGGGATGGGTAGCTTCAGTCCTTCGGAGTGTCTGTTGGTTCTGTCTGATGTAAATCAAATCAAATCAAGTTTATTTTATATAGCCCTTCGTACATCAGCTAATATCTCGAAGTGCTGTACAGAAACCCAGCCTAGACCCGATCTGTTCAGAAGTGAGAACCAGCAGACCGTTACAGCACAGTGTTAGCTAGTGTTCATGTTTCTCTCCCTTAATCTTTCTTCATGGGAAACACCAGACTCACTATTAACACTGGGCTGCTAATCCACCCTGCCTCACACATTTAACTAATGACATCTCAATGTGTTGATTATGCACTCTTTTCTCTCCTCTCTCCCCTCTCTTTCTCTCCCCTCTCTTTCTCTCCCCTCTCTTTCTCTCCTCTCTCTTTCTCTCCTCTCGTTCTCTCTCTTTCTCTCCTCTCTCTTTCTCTCCTCTCTCTTTCTCTTCTCTCTCTCTTTCTCTACTCTACCTCCATCTCTCTACCTCCATCTCTCTCTCTAACATATAATATCTTCTCTCTCTCCTTCAGCCTCCAGCCAAATTCCTCCTACCAGAGATGAACATATCAGACTATGGGAAGAAGTGTGTAGTGATCGACTTGGATGAGACATTGGTACACAGCTCATTCAAGGTAAAAAAATAAATACAAATTAAGCCCTGGTAGGCTGGTATTATCAATGTACAGTTTTCATGTCTTATGTTAAGATTATTTCTGCAAAACGAATTGTCCTCGGAGACAAAGTTGAACTTGGTACATTGCTCATTCAAGGTAAAAAGCCTTAGCATCTAACTTTATAAAAAATGATTATCACTACATATTGTGCTCTTGTGTTGCCATGATGTCCGAGGAGAAAAGGGGTTAGAAATGTGTAGTAACTTTGTTGTAATATGGTGGTGGCTGTTTCGCCGTTTTTAACGATTCCCGCTTTAATTCTCCCCTCATCAGCCTTCATAGGTACCCGAGTGGCACAGCGGTCTAAGGCACTGCATCTCAGTGCTAGAGGCGTCACTACAGACACCCTAGGTTCGATTCCAGGCTGTATCACAACCGGCCGTGATTGGGAGTCCCATAGGGCGGCGCACAATTTGGCCCCAGCGTCGTCCGGGTTTGGCCGGTGTATGCAGTCATTGTAAATAAGAATTTGTTCTCAACCTCTCTTGGGTACGTGAGACGGTAGCGTCCCACCTCGTCAACAGCCAGTGAAACTGCTGGGCATCAAATTCAAAACATATTTTACACCATTTTAAAGATACACTTGTTGTAAATCCAGCCACAGTGTCCGATTTCAAAAAGGCTTTACGGCGAAAGCAAACCAAACGATTATGTTAGGTGAGTGCCTATTCACAGAATAACACAGCCATTTTTTCAGCCAAAGAGAGGATTCACAAAAAGCAGAAATATAGATAAAATGAATCACTAACCTTTGATCTTCATCAGATGACACTCATAGGACTTCATGTTACACAATACATGTATGTTTTGTTCGGTAAAGTTCATATTTATATCCAAAAATCTGAGTTTACATTGGCGCCTTACGTTCAGAAGTTCCAAAACATCTTTTGATTTTGCAGAGAGCCACATCAATTTACAGGAATACTCATAATAAACATTGCTAAAAGATACAACTGTCATGCATGGAATTTTAGATGCACTTCTCCTTAATGCAACCGCTGTGTCAGATTTCAAAAAAGCTTGACGGAAAAAGCAAAAACCATGCAATAATCTGAGGTCAGAGCCCAATCAAGACACAAATATAGCCGCCATATTATGCAGTCAACAAAAGTCATAAAAGCATTATAAATCTTCACTTACCTTTGCTGATCTTCGTCGGAATGCACTCCCAGGACTCCCACTTCCACAAAAAATGTTTGTTTTGTTCGGTAATGTCCATCATTTATGTCCAAATAGTTACTTTTGTTAGCGCGTTTGGTAAACAAATTAAAAGTCACGAAGCGCGTTCACTAAAAGCAGACGAAATGTCAAAAAGTTCCGTAACAGTCAGTAGAAACATGTCAAACGATGTATTGAATCAATCTTTAGGATGTTTTTAACATAATTCTTCAATAATGTTCCAACCGGAGAATTCCTTTGTCTTCAGAAAAGCAAATGGAACGGGAGCAAACTCTCATGTGAACGCGCATGGTCAGCTCGTGGCTGCTGGCAGACCTCTGACTCATTCCTCTCTCCTTCGGCCCCACTAAACAGTAGAGGCATCAGATAAGGTTCGAAAGACTGTTGACATCTAGTGGAAGCCTTAGGAAGTGCAACATTACCAATATCCCACTGTATCTTCAATAGGAGCTGAGTTGAAAATCGACCAACCTCAGATTTCCCACTTCCAGGTTGGATTTTGTCTCAGGTTTTTGCCTGCCATATGAGTTCTGTTATACTCACAGACATCATTCAAACCGTTTTAGAAACTTCAGAGTGTTTTCTATCCAAATCCACTAAGACTATGCATATTCTAGCTTGTATGGCTTTGTAGCAGGCCGTTTACTCTGGGCATGCTTTTCATCTGGACGTGAAAATACTGCCCCCTACCCCAAAGAAGTTAACTGACTTGCCTAGTTAAATACAAATAAATAGTATGTTGAATGAGGCTTATCTTGCCTTTGTCATAATGTGTAGACTTAACCTACATATTGTAGAACAGTTTCCTCTTTACTTTCAGTTCCCCTAGATCCACTGCGCTTGTTCTGTTCATTGTAATCATGTAGGGTTACACATACATTAGACCGTGTGTTTGTAAAGTACTTAGTTCTGAGCCATTCATTTTTCGTATTTTAACTTCTTATGGCTGCAGGGGCAGTATTGAGTAGCTTGGATGAAAGGTGCACAGAGGTGCCCAGAGTAAACGGCCTGCTCCTCAGTCATAGTTGCTAATATATTATTAGTATTGGATAGAAAACACTCTGAAGTTTCTAAAACTGTTTGAATTATGTCTGTGAGTATAGAACTCATATGGCAGGCAAAAACCTGAGAAGTTCCACTTCCTGTTTGGATTTTTTCTGAGGCTGGTAGATTTTCAACCACGCTCTCATTGAAATGACAGCGAGATATGGATGAGTTTTCACTTCCTACGGCTTCCACTAGATGTCAATAGAACTTTGTCTGATCACTCTGCTGTGAAGGGGGGCCGAAGGAGACAGGAATGAGTAACCACTGCCATGAGGTGACCACGGTTTGACCACGCGCGTTCACGTGAGAGGCAGCTCCGTTCCATCGCTCAACTGAAGTCAATGTAATTCTCCGGTTGGAACGTTATTCAAGATGTATGTTAACAACATTCTAAAGATTGATTCAATACTGACTGTTACGGAACTTTTGGACATTTCGTCACGTTTTAGTGAACGCGCTTTGTGACTTTGGAATTGCTTACCAAACGCGCTAACCAAAGTAGCTAATTGGACATAAATAACGGACATTATCGAACAAATCAAGCAGTTATTGTGGACCTGGGATTCCTGGGAGTGCATTGTGATGAATATCATCAAAGGTAAGGGAATATTTATCATGTAATTTCTGGTTTCTGTTGACTCCAAACATGGCGGCTAATTTGACTCTTGTTCTGAGCTCTGTCTCAGATTATTGCATGGTTTGCTTTTTCCGTAAAGTTTTTTTTACATCTGACACAGCGGTTGCATTAAGGAGAGGTATATCTATAATTCCATGTGTATAACTTGTATTATCATCTACATTTATGATGAGTATTTCTGTTGAAACGATGTGGCTTTGCACTATCACTGGATGTTTTTGGAACTAGTGAATGTACTGCGCCAATGTAAACTCAGATTTTTTTATATAAATATGAACTTTATCAAACAAAACATGCATGTATTGTGTAACATGAAGTCCTTATGAGTGTCATCTGATGAAGATCATCAAAGGTTTGTGATTAATTCTCTCTCTTTCTGCTTTTTGTGACCGCTATCTTTCGCTGGAAAAATGGCTGTGCTTATTGTGGTTTGGTGGTGACCTAACATAATCGTTTGTAGTGCTTTCTCTGAAAAGCATATTTGAAATCGGACACTTTGGTGGGATTAACAATAAGATTACCTTTTTAAAATGGTATAAGACTCATGTATGTCTGCGGAATTTTAATTATGAGATTTCTGTTGTTTTGAATTTGGCGCCCTGCACTTTCACTGGCTGTTGTCATATCATCTTGTTACCGGGATTGCAGCCATAAGAAGTTAATAAACAATTAATTGACAGATGTTGGTTCAATTATTTGAATTCCATTTTGTTGAGTTTTTTTTCCTGAGAGCTCAGTGCGCGCATTGCAGTGTTTCTCTAGAGATTGATCAGATACAGCCTGAACTGTGCGATGTAGTAGGGAGTTGTAGTTTACAGCAAGCCAAATTCTACATAGTTTAGCACATAACACGCTGAAAATAACTACAATGACCATAATCCATTGCGCACGACTGCTACAGAAGAGAGAAGAATGTGCGATCGTGAGGTGATATAGAGAGCAGCTGTTGCTTAGTGACGTATAGTGATCATGAGGTGATATAGAGAGCAGCTGTTGCTTAGCGATGTATTGCGATTGTGAGGGGATATAGAGAGCAGCTGTTGCTTAGCGACGTATCGTGAGGGGATATAGAGAGCAGCTGTTGCTTAGCGACGTATCGTGATCGTGAGGTGATATAGAGAGCAGCTGTTGCTTAGAGACGTATCGTGATCGTGAGGCGAAATAGAGAGCAGCTGTTGCTTAGAGACGTATCGTGATCGTGAGGTGATATAGAGAGCAGCTCCTGCTTAGCGACGTATCGTGCGGTAATATAGAGAGCAGCTGTTGCTTAGCGACGTATCGTGATCGTGAGGTGATATAGAGAGCAGCTCCTGCTTAGCGACGTATCGTGAGGTAATATAGAGAGCAGCTGTTGCTTAGCGACGTATCGTGATCGTGAGGTGATATAGAGAGCAGCTGTTGCTTAGAGACATATCGTGAGGTGATATAGAGAGCAGCTGTTGCTTAGCGACGTATCGTGAGGTAATATAGAGAGCAGCTGTTGCTTAGCGACGTATCGTGATCGTGAGGTGATATAGAGAGCAGCTGTTGCTTAGCGACGTATCGTGAGGTGATATATAGAGAGCAGCTGTTGCTTAGAGACGTATCGTGAGGTGATATATAGAGAGCAGCTGTTGCTTAGCGACGTATCGTGAGGGGAAATAGAGAGCAGCTGTTGCTTCACCAGGTATCTCTACCTGAAAATACATGATCTAAGTGATTGATAATTGCTATTCAGCTGCCATAAAAGTATGCCTTTATTTACTTGGAACAACTACTGAAACAGTGATTTTGTCAGACAGCAGCTCTATAGAGATGAGATGACTTAGAATGACATAATAAAGTCATCAAATAAAACTAATGTAGTAAACATAACAACTGAAATATATTAAGTGATAAGCATTACTGGGCAGTCGTTACCCTCATGGGACTTTTATTCATGGTTTTATTCTGTGTTACAGCGTTCAACCCAAATAATTGAAACCGAAATTGAAAACGGTGTGATTTTTTTTTTTTTAAGAATTGAACCGACTTCAAAAAGCATTTGTCTCTCGTCTCTTAAAGCAGTCTGAGCTGTAGATAAAACAACAGAGAGCGCGTCATCGTTTCCTTTCTCCTTTACGGACCTCTGTGTCCTCAACAACTTCCAGTAGGACAGATCCAGGCTGTGTCTTCTGTGAGCTAGCAGCACCGTGTGTTTGTAAAGCAGTCTGAGTTTATAGATAACCAACTCGGAGAGCGTCACCATTTTCTAACCTGTTCTGGGGGAAAAAGTCAATTTTAAAAGTAGCTAATTAGTTAGTGCAGAGCAAGCTGCCGGCACACCTGACAGGTAGATAAGAAGACTCAGAAAAGTCTCCTCTTAGATCCATGCAAATGGAAGTAATTTAATTGCCAAGCTTTTGGTCACAGTAGAGGCTATTTTGTCCCATGTTAGTCAACAGCAGTAGAGACTGTTCTGTCCTATGTTAGAGAGTCAACAGCAGTAGAGACTGTTCTGTCCCATGTTAGTCAACAGCAGTAGAGACTGTTCTGTCCCATGTTAGTCAACAGCAGTAGAGACTGTTCTGTCCCATGTTAGTCAACAGCAGTAGAGACTGTTCTGTCCCATGTTAGTCAACAGCAGTAGAGACTGTTCTGTCCCATGTTAGTCAACAGCAGTAGAGACTGTTCTGTCCCGTGTTAGAGAGTCAACAGCGGTAGAGACTGTTCTGTCCCATGTTAGAGAGTCAACAGCAGTAGAGACTGTTCTGTCCCATGTTAGAGAGTCAACAGCAGTAGAGACTGTTCTGTCCCATGTTAGAGAGTCAACAGCAGTAGAGACTGTTCTGTCCCATGTTAGAGAGTCAACAGCAGTAGAGACTGTTCTGTCCCATGTTAGAGAGTCAACAGCGGTAGAGACTGTTCTGTCCCATGTTAGAGAGTCAACAGCAGTAGAGACTGTTCTGTCCCATGTTAGAGAGTCAACAGCAGTAGAGACTGTTCTGTCCCATGTTAGAGAGTCAACAGCAGTAGAGACTGTTCTGTCCCATGTTAGAGAGTCAACAGCAGTAGAGACTGTTCTGTCCCATGTTAGAGAGTCAACAGCAGTAGAGACTGTTCTGTCCCATGTTAGTCAACAGCAGTAGAGACTGTTCTGTCCCATGTTAGAGAGTCAACAGCGGTAGAGACTGTTCTGTCCCATGTTAGAGAGTCAACAGCGGTAGAGACTGTTCTGTCCCATGTTAGTCAACAGCGGTAGAGACTGTTCTGTCCCGTGTTAGTCAACAGCAGTAGAGACTGTTCTGTCCCATGTTAGAGAGTCAACAGCAGTAGAGACTGTTCTGTCCCATGTTAGAGAGTCAACAGCAGTAGAGACTGTTCTGTCCCATGTTAGTCAACAGCAGTAGAGACTGTTCTGTCCCATGTTAGTCAACAGCAGTAGAGACTGTTCTGTCCCATGTTAGAGAGTCAACAGCGGTAGAGACTGTTCTGTCCCATGTTAGAGAGTCAACAGCGGTAGAGACTGTTCTGTCCCATGTTAGAGAGTCAACAGCAGTAGAGACTGTTCTGTCCCATGTTAGAGAGTCAACAGCGGTAGAGACTGTTCTGTCCCATGTTAGTCAACAGCGGTAGAGACTGTTCTGTCCCGTGTTAGTCAACAGCGGTAGAGACTGTTCTGTCCCGTGTTAGTCAACAGCAGTAGAGACTGTTCTGTCCCGTGTTAGAGAGTCAACAGCGGTAGAGACTGTTCTGTCCCGTGTTAGAGAGTCAACAGCAGTAGAGACTGTTCTGTCCCATGTTAGAGAGTCAACAGCAGTAGAGACTGTTCTGTCCCATGTTAGAGAGTCAACAGCAGTAGAGACTGTTCTGTCCCATGTTAGAGAGTCAACAGCAGTAGAGACTGTTCTGTCCCATGTTAGTCAACAGCAGTAGAGACTGTTCTGTCCCATGTTAGTCAACAGCAGTAGAGACTGTTCTGTCCCATGTTAGTCAACAGCAGTAGAGACTGTTCTGTCCCATGTTAGTCAACAGCAGTAGAGACTGTTCTGTCCCATGTTAGTCAACAGCAGTAGAGACTGTTCTGTCCCATGTTAGAGAGTCAACAGCGGTAGAGACTGTTCTGTCCCGTGTTAGAGAGTCAACAGCGGTAGAGACTGTTCTGTCCCGTGTTAGAGAGTCAACAGCGGTAGAGACTGTTCTGTCCCGTGTTAGAGAGTCAACAGCGGTAGAGACTGTTCTGTCCCGTGTTAGAGAGTCAACAGCGGTAGAGACTGTTCTGTCCCGTGTTAGAGAGTCAACAGCGGTAGAGACTGTTCTGTCCCGTGTTAGAGAGTCAACAGCGGTAGAGACTGTTCTGTCCCGTGTTAGAGAGTCAACAGCGGTAGAGACTGTTCTGTCCCGTGTTAGAGAGTCAACAGCGGTAGAGACTGTTCTGTCCCGTGTTAGAGAGTCAACAGCGGTAGAGACTGTTCTGTCCCGTGTTAGAGAGTCAACAGCGGTAGAGACTGTTCTGTCCCGTGTTAGAGAGTCAACAGCGGTAGAGACTGTTCTGTCCCGTGTTAGAGAGTCAACAGCGGTAGAGACTGTTCTGTCCCGTGTTAGAGAGTCAACAGCGGTAGAGACTGTTCTGTCCCGTGTTAGAGAGTCAACAGCGGTAGAGACTGTTCTGTCCCGTGTTAGAGAGTGTTGACTAACAGTGACCTTGCTTGGCCTCTGGTGTCATTATCCAGAATATCTTTCTCGTAATCCCCCTCTTCTCCTCCTCTCTTTTACTTGGTACAGTTTTTCTCTCTCTCTCTGTCCTATAGTTAGTTAGAGAGAAAGGCAGAGAGAAATAGAGAGATTTTGTTTTGGCGGGAAAAGGGAAGGAGAATAATACTGAAAAGCGGGCAGGAGAAGATTAGTTTTCTGTTCGGGCAGGAGAAGATTAGTTTTCTGTTCGGGCAGGAGAAGATTAGTTTTCTGTTCGGGCAGGAGAAGATTAGTTTTCTGTTCGGGCAGGAGAAGATTAGTTTTCTGTTCGGGCAGGAGAAGATTAGTTTTCTGTTCGGGCAGGAGAAGATTAGTTTTCTGTTCGGGCAGGAGAAGATTAGTTTTCTGTTCGGGCAGGAGAAGATTAGTTTTCTGTTCTTGAAGGCGACTGAATGGGTGTGCTAGCCTAAAATCTATGGCACAGTGCAAGCTCTCCCTCTGCTGTGTGACTGTTGTATTACACCACTGTGGAACCGTTTCTGAGACACTCTCTGACATGTTGTGTTTTTATCTCTTCTCTCTTACAGCCCATTAGCAATGCTGACTTCATAGTCCCAGTGGAGATAGATGGCACAGTTCATCAGGTACTGTAGGATCACTACTGTCTCTTTATATTCACTTTTAAATACTGGTTATTTGATTATGCGCACCGGAGTCATTAGTGTCTCCGACGGTATTGTCAGAAATGATCAATTTTACTTTTATAGAAGCCAAATTTTTAAAAAGTTATATTTTCACAAGTCTTTAAAAATCCGATCAAATGTTCCACTGTTGCTCCCATTTCCTCTGAGCTCAACTCCAGAAGAAGAGGAGGAGAAGAAAGGTTGTGACCCAGTTCAAGTAATCCAGGATAGGCTGTGTGTATCCTGGTTGGCCTGTTCATGATTACTTGAACTGGGTGGCGGCTACTGCTACTGGTCTGGGAAAGAGTAAGCGGATAGCTGTCTGATTGTTTGACTTAATGTGTGTGTGATCAGTGATTGTAGTTGTTGTAATTCTGACTGGTTTCAGGTGTAATAGTATAGCATTGGTTGAAGCTCAATGTTAAATTCAAATCTCCCTACCATTTATATCTGTGCAAAGTTGATTTGCGAATTTTTATCGGATTGGAGGTATACAACACACTCCCCGCATCTCGTCATGAGCTGTTCGGTCATTACCGAGAACCGCATACCGTATTTTTAACAGGGTCGTTAGCATTAGGAACAAAATACAATACTCCAAATTTGCGTTGACTGTGTCAAGTTACTTTTCAACGTGTTCCCGAAAAGCTAAAGTCACCATCCAAGTAAAAAGTAGCCGGGGGGGGGCTACAGGTGCACACAGGTTAAATAACACCAACATCATTGGTTGCCTGCATTCCCTTTGTGCAGTTAAAAGAAAATGCCATGCTTGCTAACTTGGTTAGCTATGTGACTATTTAACACAACTGTTTTTTGACAAAAATAAAACATTTTACCAAGCAATATAAATAAATGTTCAACAAAAGTTTCCTGTTATCACCAGACTGTCCATTTTAAATACTGTCAAGATAATGCGTTTATGACCGGGTTTGTAGCGTAAGCGTTAACGTCACCGCCATGGGATCTGAAGGTCCTGGGTTCACTTCTTGGAGGAGACGTTTTGACCCCCTCCCAGTCCCGACACACACGCACGGTGTGCTTATTTTGAGTTATTCGGTGGCTCTTCAAAGAGCATCTTTGGACAGGGACTGTGGTGTGTACTACTGCGCGTATCTTGCTACTACGGAGGAGACTGGAGATAGAATACGTCATTGCCCTCATCCGTCAGATGCACGCCACCCCCCTCATCCGTCAGATGCACGCCACCCCCCTCATCCGTCAGATGCACGCCACCCCCCTCATCCGTCAGATGCACGCCACCCCCTACGCTACGTCCCAGGGACACGCTGTTTAATGGCAAGGTGGGAGGATTGTGTTCCCTGAATTGCGTACACCAGCTGATTGACGGAGCGCCAGGACCTCTCTATGCACTTATCTTCTGGTCTCACTGGATCATCCAGCTCTTCCGCTGCGCGATATCAAAAGAAGATCGTCGTCGTCCCGGGAAACATTCAGATGACCACCTCTAAATTTCCTAATGTGACAGTCAATGTATTGTGGCAGACCAGGGGGTTGGTGTCAAAACGTCTACACAGATCAGACAGAGTAGGATTAGCTCAGTTTCACAGGTGTTTGATAAAAGAAAAGAATAGGTCTCCCCCATGAGACCCTCTCCGGGATACCGTCTTCTGGGCTCCGGGTCTTGCTGTATCCCCCATGAGACCCTCTCCGGGATACCGTCTTCTGGGATCCGGGCCTTGTTGTATCCTGTAGGGATCAAAAACTGAACTCTCCTGTTACCTCTGGTACCATCCCCAACTATACGGGAGTCCTTTCCTCCCCCAGTCTCTCCCCTGTGTGCTGCCCTTCTGGCAGCTTTATGGGACTTGTACAGCTGGTGAGCAATCAGCCCCTTGATTACTCACCAATCCCCAATCAGCCCCAATTAGTTCTGGCAAGAGAGCCCGTCGAGACCTGGCACGTCCAGCAGATGGAGCCATCGCCTCGTGATGTATACTCCGTATGTCACCAGGCGTCGACGAGTCTACCCCTGGTGGCTGACCTGCTGTACGCCACAGTATGTAAACAGTTAATGGGTATGGGAACTTCCTCCTTCATCATATTGTCTTGTTAAAAGAGAACTGGAACATTTTCCCTGATTTCTCCTTATTGGTTTAAATGGGTTTCTGGGTTTTTTTCAGGGTTTTCGCTTCCCTCTGGAAAATCAGCTGTTAATAAATACTAACAAATACATTATTTCTGTTTCCATTTTGTTATTTTTGTGTACTTTTTACTTGACTTGTATTGCTGTGTTATGATGTATTATAATGTTGTATAATAATGTTGTGTTTTACACCTTCTGGTGTAAAAACCAAGGAAATTAGATGATTAGGCTGTTTGAGAAGGTTTGAATCGTAAACAACCTGCATATACATTAGTTTTAGTACAATAGACCAACATAGCTACTGTAGTAGGTCAAAGCTGTGTACTGAAAAACCTTGGTAGAGCATGGGTGGGGTAGGCATTGTGGTGCTCATGTGAATTTCCTTTATTTTTCTGCTTCAGACCACTTCTCACATAAAACACGTGCCTTTTCTTGTTTTGAATCATCCTATATTAATCTGTGGCTGCAGGTGTACGTGCTGAAGAGACCTCATGTGGATGAGTTCCTGCAGAAGATGGGAGAGCTGTTTGAATGTGTTCTCTTCACGGCTAGTCTCGCAAAGGTACTTTCAACAACTCTAATCCTTTGTCACTTGTCTGACATACTCTAGTAGTCCACTATAGGGAATAGGGTGCATACTCTAGTAGTCTACTATAGGGTGCATACTCTAGTAGTCCACTATAGGGTGCATACTCTAGTAGTCCACTATAGGGTATAGGGTGCATACTCTAGTAGTTTACTATAGGGTGCATACTCTAGTAGTCCACTATAGGGAATAGGGTGCATACTCTAGTATTCCACTATAGGGTGCATACTATAGTAGTCCACTATAGGGTGCATACTCTAGTAGTCTACTATAGGGAATAGGGTGCATACTCTAGTAGTCCACTATAGGGAATAGGGTGCATACTCTAGTAGTCCACTATCGGGTGCATACTCTAGTAGTCCACTATAAGGAATAGGGTTCATACTCTAGTAGTCCACTATCGGGAATAGGGTGCATACTCTAGTAGTCCACTATAGGGAATAGGATACATACTCTAGTAGTCCACTATAGGGAATAGGGTGCATACTCTAGTAGTCTACTATAGGGAATATTAGGAGCATACTCTAGTAGTCCACTATAGGGAATAGGATGCATACTCTAGTAGTCCACTATAGGGAATAGGGTGCATACTCTAGTAGTCTACTATAGGGAATAGGGTGCATACTCTAGTAGTCCACTATAGGGAATAGGGTGCATACTCTAGTAGTCCACTATAGGGAATAGGGTTGCATACTCTAGTAGTTTACTATAGATTGCCCACTCTAGTAGTCTACTATAGGGTACATACACTAGTAGACCACTATAGTGAATAGGGTGCATACTCTAGTAGTCCACTATAGTGAATAGGGTGCATACTCTAGTAGTCCACTATAGGGAATAGGGTGCATACTCTAGTAGTCTACTATAGGGAATAGGGTGCATACTCTAGTAGTCCACTATAGGGTGCATACTCTAGTAGTCCACTATAGGGAATAGGGTGCATACTCTAGTAGTCTACTATAGGGAATAGGGTGCATACTCTAGTAGTCCACTATAAGGAATAGGGTTCATACTCTAGTAGTCCACTATAAGGAATAGGGTTCATACTCTAGTAGTCCACTATAAGGAATAGGGTGCATACTCTAGTAGTCCACTATAGGGAATAGGGTGCATACTCTAGTACTCAACTATAGGGAATAGGGTGCATACTCTAGTAGTCTACTATAGGGAATAGGGTGCATACTCTAGTAGTCTACTATAGGGAATATTAGGAGCATACTCTGGTAATCTACTATAGGGAATAGGATGCATACTCTAGTAGTCTACTATAGGGAATATTAGGAGCATACTCTAGTAGTCCACTATAGGGAATAGGATGCATACTCTAGTAATCTACTATAGGGAATAGGGTGCATACTCTAGTAGTTTACTATAGATTGCCCACTCTAGTAGTCTACTATAGGGTACATACTCTAGTAGTCCACTATAGTGAATAGGATACATACTCTAGTAGTCCACTATAGGGAATAGGATACATACTCTAGTAGTCCACTATAGGGAATAGGATACATACTCTAGTAGTCCACTATAGGGAATAGGATACATACTCTAGTAGTCCACTATAGGGAATAGGATACATACTCTAGTAGTCCACTATAGGGAATAGGATACATACTCTAGTAGTCCACTATAGGGAATAGGATACATACTCTAGTAGTCCACTATAGGGAATATGATGCATACTCTAGTATTCCACTATAGGGAATAGGGTGCATACTCTAGTACTCCACTATAGGGAATAGGGTGCATACTCTAGTAGTTTACTATAGGGTGCATACTCTAGTATTCCACTATAGGGAATAGGGTGCGTACTCTAGTAGTCCGCTATAGGGAATAGGGTGCATACTCTAGTAGTTTACTATAGGGTGCATACTCTAGTAGTCCACTATCGGATGCATACTCTAGTAGTCTACTATAGGGAATAGGGTGCATACTCTAGTAGTCCACTATAGGGAATAGGGTGCATACTCTAGTAGTCCACTATCGGATGCATACTCTAGTAGTCCACTATAGGGAATAGGGTGCATACTCTAGTAGTCCACTATAGGGAATAGGGTGCATACTCTAGTAGTTTACTATCGGATGCATACTCTAGTAGTCCACTATAGGGAATAGGGTGCATACTCTAGTAGTCTACTATAGGGAATAGGGTGCATACTCTAGTAGTCTACTATAGGGAATAGGGTGCATACTCTAGTAGTCTACTATAGGGAATAGGGTGCATACTCTAGTACTCCACTATAGGGAATAGGGTGCATACTCTAGTCTACTATAGGGTGCATACTCTAGTAGTTTACTATAGAGTGCCCACTCTAGTAGTCTACTATAGGGTACATGCTCTAGTAGTCCACTATCGGGTGCATACTCTAGTAGTCCACTATCGGGAATAGGGTGCATACTCTAGTAGTCCACTATAGGGAATAGGATACATACTCTAGTAGTCCACTATAGGGAATAGGGTGCATACTCTAGTAGTCTACTATAGGGAATATTAGGAGCATACTCTGGTAATCTACTATAGGGAATAGGATGCATACTCTAGTAGTCTACTATAGGGAATATTAGGAGCATACTCTAGTAGTCCACTATAGGGAATAGGATGCATACTCTAGTAATCTACTATAGGGAATAGGGTGCATACTCTAGTAGTTTACTATAGATTGCCCACTCTAGTAGTCTACTATAGGGTACATACTCTAGTAGTCCACTTATGCACCCTATCCCTATAGTGGACTACTAGAGTATGCACCCTATTCCTATAGTGGACTACTAGAGTATGCTCCTATACCCTATAGTGAATACTAGAGTATGCACCCTATTCCCTATAGTGGACTACTAGATATGCCCATCCGCATAGCACTCTTTACCCATAGTGGACTACTAGAGTATGCCCCTATTCCTATAGTGACTACTAGAGTATGCACATATCATTCCCTATAGTGACTACTAGAGTATGCATCCGATAGTGGACTACTAGAGTATGCACCCTATAGTAAACTACTAGAGTATGCACCCTATTCCCTATAGCGGACTACTAGAGTACGCACCCTATTCCCTATAGTGGAATACTAAGTATGCACCCTAGTAAACTACTAGTATGCACCTATTCCCTATAGTGGAGTACTAGAGTATGCACCCTATTCCCTATAGTGGAATACTAGAGTATGCATCCTATTCCTATGTGGACTACTAGATATGTATCCTATTCCATAGTGGACTACTAGAGTATGTATCCTATTCCCTATAGTGGACTACTAGAGTATGTATCCTATTCCTATAGTGGACTACTAGAGTATGTATCCTATTCCCTATAGTGGACTACTAGAGTATGTATCCTATTCCCTATAGTGACTACTAGAGTATGTATCCTATTCCTATAGTGGACTACTAGAGTATGTATCCTATTCCTAT